>NW_023994333.1:50000-290000 GCF_015586225.1 Lucilia sericata | reverse complement strand
GATCGAACATAATTGACTAAATACTACCCATGGAACCAGTTGATTTTTAATAAATCGTTTTAAAACAATATATAAAGATAAAATGAGGCTAAAATGGTTTAATATAGGAAGTGATTACTCTTCCGAATTAGGTTTAGTTTGATTCAAAAATTGCCCTCTTCTCAATTTACGTATGTATGTATGACAATGTTTTTATCGTAGGTGAGTTTTGAAGATGGTCATTCAATAAAGCTCCCTTTATGAACTCATGAGCCCATCCCTGCTTATTTATAATAGTTTTGTTTTAATTAATAATATCCATAAATTCAAGAATTAAGTAAATAATGTTAACTACATTAAATTATAAAAAAAACTGCATTAAAAAGCAATTTACATAAAAAACAAATGCAAAAAAAAATTACAAGAAAAGCACTTTTTTACCAAAACACTGATTCTTGAAACTAAAAAGAATGGCAATTTGTGAAAAGCCAAACATAAAATTGAAAGAAAAGACAAACTATAAAAACCTTCGAAAGTGAAAGAATCAAACACAGTTCAAGTTTGCCAACAGTTCAGCGAAAGTACGGATAAAGGCTAAAATATTTGTTACAATGAATCCTTTGAGAAGTTTATGTGTGGCGGTCTTGCTAATGGCTGCTGTCTTAGCAGTTCCAAGCCAACAGCATGTTACCTTGAAAGTGAGTGGTAGTGGTGTTAGTGGTAAATTGAAACCCTCACAATGGTTGTCCTCATTGGAATTGGAACAAATACCCTCGGTGGAGGATATAACTCTACATAGTTTGGAAACTATGGCGGTGGAGAAGGGAGCTAAGTTGTTGGAAAAAATCTGTAAGTTTTTTTTTATTAACAGAAGGATTTTTTATATTAATTAAGTGGTTTATGTATAAACAGTCCATTTGTCGCAAATAAATCACGACTTGAAACCCAGCTTTGTGCCCAGCCCCAGCAGTGTTCCTTGCTATATAGTTAAGCCTAATGGTCAAAAAGTAACCACCACTTTGGATAAATTAGCTTCGGTATGCAAGCAGCAACCCAACTTTGGCGATGAAGAGGTGACTATTTTCATAACCGGTTTACCCGCCACCACTGAAACCATCAAGAAGGCCAATCGTAAATTGGTAGAAGCCTATTTGGAACGTTATAACATCAAGAGACAACAGCCACAAAGATATGAAATGTCCGGTGAGAAATACGAACGTACCTCGAGTGAAGAGGTTTCCAGCGAATGGAAGAAACAGGAACAACATGCCTCCGGCAATCTAGTGGTAAGTGTTATTGACTTCGAGAAATATAGTTTCCCAATGGGATTTATAGCTGTAAATTGTTACCAATTTTAGATCATTGATTTGGGTTCCAAATTGAACAGCCTTAAACGTTTTGTTTTGTTGGATGTGGAAGAAACTGGTGCCATGATTGGTTCCGCCATTGTTGAATTAACTGAGAAATGCGATGTTGTCGATGATACCATTCATGTGGTGGCTCAAGGTATTGCTGCTCATGTTGCCGGAGCTGCTGGTAATAAATACACCCGTCAAACTGGTCGCCAACTGAGACGCATCACTGCCTTGGATCCCTCCAAATTGTTCTCTAAAAATCCTCACTCCTTGACTGGTCTTTCACGTGGTGATGCCGAATTCGTTGATGCCATTCATACCAATGTCTATGGCATGGGCACCTTACAACGTGTTGGTGATGTTGACTTCTATCCCAATGGTCCTTCCCATGCTGTTCCTGGTGCTCAGAATATTGTTGAAGCTAGCATGCGTGCCACCCGTTATTTCGCTGAATCTGTCCGTCCTGGCAATGAACGCAACTTCCCAGCTGTGGCAGCCAACTCTTTGAAAGACTATAAGAACAACGATGGTTTTGGCAAACGTGCTTACATGGGCATTGATACTGACTACGATTTGGAAGGTGACTATATCTTACAAGTCAATGCTAATAGTCCTTTTGGTAAGAAGACTCCTGCTCAAAAGCAAAACACCTATCATGGTATTCATAAGACCTACAAAAGCTCACAGGACTACGAATATTAAGTGGGGACTTAATGGGCTGCCAAAAAGGATTTTGAGATACCTAAAATAGTGATTGATTTCATTTTCAAGAAAAGTATAGTTTTATATGTTTAAAGTATTTAGTTTAGTTTCCATTTTTTTGTACCGTTCGTCATGTGATTTGTAATAAATTAAAATAATTAAAAAATATTTTTAAAAGTTTTTTTTAGAATGTTTAGAATATGGGTATAACCGAAACTCAGGAATAATTACTACAAATCTTGTAGTCCAATCAAGTTGTACTTGGTCACACCACTTTAACTCATTTTTGTTAACTCGATTCTGTCAAATATCTAGGTATAGATAATCAATGTTAGAGACGTGATAGCAATGGTCGCAAGATATTCGATATAAAATGGGGATCCTCTCCTATGAGGAGGATAACGCTTGGTTGTCTGTCTGACATCGCCTTTGTTTAGGTCGCTATTCATAAAGACCTCTACGGCAGTAGTATCTTCCGATACTGTATTCAAAAGGGACTTATGAGGAGTAAGCCAGTTAATGAGACCGATCCTCTTTCTATGAAAAATGTACTATGCAACATATAACGCGCGATAGAACACACATATCGAGGTTACTTGCAGTAGTAACGGATCATTAGGCTGATTTGACGTCTCGGGCTCTTTATCAATAAATTATGTTGCAGTTCCAATAATATTGAAACAATAACCTATCTTCTTCTCTGCGAATGTGCGGCCCTAGCCGCCAAGAACAATAAATTCCTTTGCACTATATCCAACCTTAGTTATCAGTTATCTGGGTTTAGACTTAACGACCTACTGTTATACATATCTCACGGCTTCAGGTTGGATCAAAAACTACACAAAGACGAGTGGTGAGTTCTTGTTAAAATTGAGTCCCTTCGACTGTACTTTAATGTTTGCCAACCAACGTGATTTATTTAAAACTGAACTTTTAACTTCAGAGACTTATGTGGATTATGGATACTGAAGTCAGTAGGATCAAATAAGGCCCGATCATTACAAATTTCGGTATGACTTTTTCTCGGGATAGAAGTATATAGTATATAGTATATAGAAGGGCTATAAAGCCCTATTTAGGAGTTCCGGTATATGGAGGCAGGGTGCTACATATAATGGACCGATTTTAACCTTTTTAAATAGGCTTAGTCCAGGGCCAATAAAAAAACGTACTTGCTAAATTTCATCAAAATTTAATTACGAGCTAAAAAGTTCTATTCGTGGATTCAGTGGTATAATAGACTAAGTCAAAAATTGACCGATTTTAACCATTTTTAATAGGCTTTGTCTTTGGTCCAAAAAAAGCGTACTTGCCAATTTCATCAAATTATCAAAATTTAAGCAAAATTTTTAATGAAAACTTATGAACATTTTCTATAAAAAGAAAATGTTTAATGAAAATTTTCAATAAATGTTCTGTTTAAAGGAAATTTTGTATAAAAAGAACATTTTGAATGAAAATTTTCTATAGAAAAACATTTTGAATGAAAATTCTCTATAGAAAGAACATTTTGAATGAAAATTCTCTATAAAAAGAAACTTTTGTGAAAATTCTCTATAAAAAGAAAATTTTGTGAAAATTACCTATAAAAAGAAAATTTTGTAAAAATTCTCTATAAAAAGAAAATTTTCGGAATGTTTTCTATGAAAAAGAAAAATTTTGTGAAATTTTTTTATAAAAAGAAAATTTTGTAAAAATGATCCATAAAAAGAAAATATAAAGAAAATTTTATGAAAATATTCTATAAAAAGAAAATTTTGTGAAAATATTCTATAAAAAGAAAATGTTGTGAAATTTTTCTATAAAAGGAAAATTCTGTGAAAATTTTCTATAAAAGGAAAATTCTGTGAAATTTTTCTATAAAATCAAAATTCTGTGAAAATTTTCTATAAAAGGAAAATTCTGTGAAAATTTTCTATAAAAGAAAATTCTGTGAAAATTTTCTATAAAAGGAAAATTCTCTGAAAATTTTCTATAAAAGGAAAATTCTGTGAAAATTTTCTATAAAAAGAAAATGTTGTGATAATGTTCTATGAAAAGAAAATGTTGTGAAAATATTCTATAAAAAGAAAATTATGTGAAAATTTAAAGAAAATTTTGTGAAAATGTACTATAATAAAAAAAAAATTTCTATAAAAAGGAAAATTTTGTGTTTTTTAAAATAAAAGAAAATTTTGTGAAAGTTTTTTAAAATAAAAGAAAATTCTGTGAAAATTTTCTATAAAAGGAAAATTCTGTGAAAATTTCTATAGAAGGAAAATTCTGTGAAAATTTCCTATAAAAGGAAAATTATGTGAAAATTTTCTATAAAAGGAAAATTCTGTGAAAATTTTCTATAATAGGAAAATTCTGTGAAAATTTCTATAGAAGGAAAATTCTGTGAAAATTTCCTATAAAAGGAAAATTCTTTGAAAATTTCCTATAAAAGGAAAATTCTGTGAAAATTTCCTATAAAAGAAAAATTCTGTGAAATTTTTCTATGAAAAAGAAAATTTTGTGAAAATTTTCTATGAAAAAGAAAATTTTGTGAAAATTTTCTATGAAAAAGAAAAATTCTGTGAAATTTTTCTATGAAAAAGAAAATTCTGTGAAATTTTTCTATGAAAAAGAAAATTTTGTGAAAATTTTCTATGAAAAAGAAAATTTTGTGAAAATTTTCTATGAAAAAGACAATTTTGTGAAAATTTTCTATGAAAAAGACAATTTTGTGAAAATTTTCTATGAAAAAGAAAATTTTGTGAAAATTTTCTACGAAAAAGAAAATTTTGTGAAAATTTTCTATGAAAAAGAAAATTCTGTGAAAATTTTCTATGAAAAAGAAAATTCTGTGAAAATTTTCTATGAAAAAGAAAATTTTGTGAAAATTTTCTATGGAAAAAAAAATTCGGTGAAAATTTTCTATAAAAAAAATACTGTGAAAATTTTCTATGAAAAAAATACTGTGAAAATTTTCTATGAAAAAGAAAATTTTTTGAAAATTTTCTATGAAAAAGAAAATTTTTTGAAAATTTTCTATGAGAAAGAAAATTTTGTGAAAATTTTCTATGAGAAAGAAAATTTTGTGAAAATTTTCTATGAGAAAGAAAATTTTGTGAAAATTTTCTATGAGAAAGAAAATTTTGTGAAAATTTTCTATGAGAAAGAAAATTTTGTGAAAATTTTCTATAAAAGAAAATTTTATGAAAATTTTCTATGAAAAAGAAAATTCTGTGAAAATTTTCTATGAAAAAGAAAATTCTGTGAAAATTTTCTATGAAAAAGAAAATTTTATGAAAATTTTCTATGAGAAAGAAAATTTTGTGAAAATTTTCTATGAAAAGTAGGTAGGTAGGTAGGTAGGTAGGTAGGTAGGTAGGTAGGTAGGTAGGTTGATAGGAGGATGTATACTACATCAAATCCGAAGAAATACACCTAGGCCACTATCGGGCCTGTTGTGCGCTCCAATTCAAGAAAAAAAAAAAAAAAAAAAAAAAAAAAAAAAAAATTGTTCACTGAATGTATTATTTTTCCATGTTCAGAAACTCAGTTTCCTGGACGTAATTCCTAAGAATCTTCCAATCGGTGTTGGTTAAGAATGTTATTTCTGGAATAACATCACTTCCAAGATACTTGGATCTAACTTCGACGAATGCCTGACAATGGCAAAGAAAGTGCTCCAGAGTTTCACTGTCCTCTCCACATGCTCTACATTCGTCTGAATTCGCACGTCCAATTTTGTATAGATGTGCTCGTAATCCTGTGTGTCCACTGAGAATACGTACCATCATACTAACCTCAGACTTGCTCATTTTGAGAAGATTTCTCGTCTTGCTCTCATCAGGGTCACCCCATAGAATCTTTGTGGTTCTACCCACCGTTTCATTATTCCAAGAGGCCTTATGGGATTCTCTCATCCATATTTTTAATTCAGCTTTTGTTGCGTCGAATGGTTTTGCGTTTGTCAGGTTAACTACATCGAGCTCCCTTCCCTTTAAAGCTATTACATTCGCCCTTTCGTTGCCGGCTACTCCCGAGTGGCCTGGTACCCATATGATGTGAACCTTACCTCTGGGAGAGTATTCAGTTAAAGCTTTCTTACAATCCAATACGGTCTTAGATTTAATTCTATCACCTGATATCGCACAAATTGCCTTCTGGCTGTCGGTAAATATATTAAGCCCTGTGGGCGCCATATTTATTCTAATCCAATTTACACATTCCGTTATTGCTCGTACTTCTGCCTGGAAGCTTGTGTTATGATTAGGTAAACGGTGGTATATTTCTGTTTCTGGGTCTTCAATATAGAACCCCAGACCCACTTTGTCCCCTAATTTAGAGCCATCCGTGTAGCAACGGATTCCTACTGGTATTTGCTCTAATGTTCCGCTTGACCAAGACATTCTATCTGGGATTAGCGTTTCAAAGTTTCCGACATATTCAGTGTCTGGTATGCGATCAGGCACGTCCGATGAATGTGTATAACCTTCCAATGTGTCCAGTATACATTGATGACGTGTCCTATAACCGTTTTTGGCCAGTTCGCCTAAAGTAAAGAGCCGTTCGGCTGTAAGCGCCGCCTCATATCTTATATATGTTTCAATGGGTGGAATATCTAGCAACGTTTCCAGAGCCTTGGTTGAAGTAGTACACATGGCACCACTTATACCCAAGCAGCATGTACGCTGAACTCCCTGTAGTAGTTTGATATTACACTTTTTGTCCAAAGCAGTCCACCAGATTATTGAAGCATAAGCTAGAATTGGTCTAATTACACTTTTATAAAGCCAATTTGTCATAGTAGGACTAAGACCCCATTTCATGCCTATGGTTCTCCTACATATCGCCCAGCACCGATGTGCCTTGTTGATCCTATCCTCTATGTGGTGTCTCCATTTTAATTTCCGGTCAAGTATTACACCTAAGTACTTAACTTTGTCTGTCACCGGTATCTTCTTGCCCAAGAAGCAAGGTTCAGTATATGTAGAAATTTTTGTCTTTCTTGTGAAAAGACAGATTTCCGTCTTCGCCGGGTTAACATTGAGGCCTCTCGGTTGAGCCCAGCTCAAGGCCGTATTCAGAGCCTCCTCAGCTCTTCTACACAAGTAATTTGGATCCTTTCCCTTTAAAAGTATTACGACATCGTCTGCATAGCAGACAGGTCTAAGTCCTTTCTCGGTTAGGGTCCTTAGGAGGCTATTAATCGTGGTGACCCAGAGTAAAGGTGACAAAATGCCACCCTGTGGTATACCGCGAAATACCTTTTTCCTGATAGTTATATCGTACATCTCGCAGCTTATCCATCTGTTCCTTAGCATGTAGTTGATCCAGTTACGGAGCACCCGGTCAACATAAAACTGGTCTAGGGATTGGATAAGGGTATCAGTGTGCACGTTATTGAAAGCGCCTTCGATGTCAATGCATACTGCCAGTGTATACAGTTTGCTATCGAAAGATTCACTTATGTAGTGGACAACTTCATTTAAAGCGGTCTCCACCGATCGTCCCTTTACATAAGCATGCTGCTTATATTTAAGGTCATTGTATGGTATGCTGCTTTTAACCATGCTATCGACTATCCGTTCCAAGGTTTTAAGTAGGAAGGACGTAAGACTTATCGGTCGATAGGACTTAGGTGTCGCATAGCTAGGTTTCCCTGGTTTGGGTATAAATATTACCCTTGCATCCTGCCATTTAACTGGGGTATATGCCAATTTTAAGCATGCAGTGAATATCTGTGACAGATGTACGGAAACCAGTCCCGCCTCCATCTGCAAAAGTGCCGGGAAAATTCCATCCGGCCCTGCAGCTTTATAGGGAGCAAAGCTCTTGATTGCCCCTTTAACCATGTCAGTTGTAATAACTATTTCCGTGTTACCCTCCCCTTCCTCCAATATCGGTTCATCTATGTTATTCGATATACCGGGTGGGAAATGAGAATCCATTAGGAGTTTCATTGTCTCCTCCATATCCTCAAGCCTCCTGCCCGTGTCATCGATCATAGATTCCGGTTGGACATGAGTTTTGGATAGGAATTTTTTTATCTTCGATACCTCATTTACGCTATCTACCTGTTCACAGAAAAGTTTCCAGGAGTCTCGTTTGGCTCTTCGAACGATTTTCTTATATTCACCAAGTTTATTACGATACTCATCCCAGTATACTGCGGTCTTTTTACGCCGTGCCCGGTTAAATAGTTTGCGAAGAGTCTTCCCAAGGTTCCGGATCTCCCCAGTTACCCAGGGTTTTTCCTGGGCAGATCTCCGCTCTCGCAGAGGGCAGCTGTCCTCGAACGATTCAACCAGGGCACTTGTGAACGTTTCCACTTTGGCATCTATATCCTCTTTATTTCGACATTGAAAAGTGTCCTGACCTAAACGGTTCTTTAGTAAGGCCCCGAACATTGTCCAATTAGTTTTAGACTTATTCCGAAACTTTATCGGCTTTGGTGGTGGCCTTAGTATTTTGAATCTTATGTACCGATGATCAGAAAAGGAGTGCTCGTCCGAAACTCTCCAATCCTGAATTTCGTTTATAAGCTCTTCTGAACATATAGTTATATCTAATACTTCTTCTCTGATTCTATTGACGAAGGTAGCTTTATTACCTAAGTTCAATGTTATCAAGTCTTTAGTATTAAAGAAATCCATGAGGGCTTGTCCCCTGCGATTGGTGTTTGTACTACCCCAAGCTACATGATGCGAGTTGGCATCACAACCTATTACAATTTTCTTATTTTTCCTTTGTGCCTCTTCAACCAGTTTCATCAGATCCGACGTTGGTGGTAGGGTCGGAGAATCGAAAGGCAGGTAAATAGATGCAAGGTATATGTTGCCTCGACCTTGCTTCAGCACCGTTGCATCCGATGTTGATAATCCTGTTGAGAGGAGAAAACATAAGTTCTTGTGACATAAGATACATGTTCTCGGGCGAGATCCTGTATCAGCGTAGAAAAGTTGGAAATTTACGTGATTTAATCCAGAAACCTTGTTGCGAATCGTCCAAGGTTCCTGGATTAAAGCTATATGTATTTTACCTGTGTTGATTTTAGCCATCAGAGCGTTGGTAGCTGTCTCGCTCCGATGGAGGTTTATTTGGATAACCTCAATCATGGTCATCCATTAAACTG
This sequence comes from Lucilia sericata, assembly GCF_015586225.1. Lineage (NCBI taxonomy): Eukaryota > Metazoa > Arthropoda > Insecta > Diptera > Calliphoridae > Lucilia > Lucilia sericata. Next base: position 280,859 of record NW_023994333.1, on the reverse strand, counting down.
TCTTCCAGCGAGTTGGTGGTCACCTCCTCGCTCTTTGGATTTGACTCCTCCGGATAGCCTGAAGTGGCTATTAATGCAGTGAGTACTGTTGATGGCACTGCGGTGTCCTTATCAGGCATAGGAATAGCAGTATTTTTAATAGACACATTCCCAATTCTGGAGAGCATTGCTGTTCTGTCTTCTGGCGGGTGAGTGATTTCCTCCTCGCTTTTAGGATTTGACTCCTCAACATTGCTAGTACTTGCTAATGATGCTTTGGGTACTGTCTTAGGTGTTTTAGTGTCCTTGTCGGGGCCGGTTTTGACAGCCCTTTCAATCGGCGCCTTCCCAATTTTGGAAAGGGCAACTACACTTTCTTCTGGCGAGTTAATGGTAAATTCCTCGATTTTAGGATTTGACTCCTCAACGTTATCAGTAGTGGATACTGTGGTCTTAGGTTTTTTAGTGTCCTTTTCGAGGCTTGTTGTAACAGCCCTTCCAATCGGCACCTTCCCAATTTTGAATATGACAGATTTAGAGGCGAAGTAAGCCCTACCTTTATTCTTGGCAAGACTAGCCATGGATTTCTGGTCGATACCTATTACAAATAAAGTTCCCTCAGGTTCTTCTTTCCTGTAAAAGACATCCCATTTTTCCACGGCCAGCTCAGCATTTTGACCTCCAAGAATTTCCAGTATACGTTCATTAGCCAGTTTACTGCCCCATCCTTTTATGTAGACAGTGGACTTTAGGAGCACCGGAAGCTCGCTCTTCTTTGCCAGTCCCAGCCTAGCGCCGTCCCAGGGAGGAGGGATACTTTCCACCAAGTTCTTTAGGGTGCTAACACATTGGTGAGATGCCAACCTCATCAACATCACGCCCATGCTGAACTCGCAGCTCTCGCTCTCTATTGGTTGTTTGCCCTTTGAAGCTATTGCATGGTCCACTATCTTATTGTTGACCAGGTCTTCTATTTTACTCTGTTGGTCTATTGGAATTTTGCCTGTCGGATTACCGGCATCGTAAACTGCATAGCAGAGATCGTCCCGGTGCCTACTTCTGGCAACTTTGGCGTAAGATGGCGGCTCTTTACCTTTTCCTCCGTCTAGCTTCTCCTTCCTCGTTTTTCGGGGCTTCTTTTGAGATTCCCTTACCTTCGAGGTTGATTTCGCCGACGTGTTCGTCTTCGGAATATCTGGCTTGGCGTTGTCACCCTTACTCGCAGGATTCTCACTTGAGATTCCTTTGAGTGAAGTATGGCTTGGCTTCGACTGTGTATTAGAAGACGGGGAGCTCTTTTTCTTCTTAGGCTTATTCTCAGTTGTCAACTCCTCGGGTGACCTGATCCTTTTTGCCTCAGATCTTGTGAGAGAGTCCGATTCCTTTGGAGTGTCGTGGGATTGACTAACTATGATTTCCTGAAGCATCTTTTTCAACTTCCTCCTCTGTGCTCCAGAAAGTCTTTTCTTAGTAATAGGTAGTTTAGCTATGCTATCACTCACCTCTTTCACCATTTGCTCTACTTCATCCTTTTTGGGATTTGCTATAATGGTATTATTATTATTATCATCTGAGGATTCAGAGTCGGAACCCTCACCTATATTTAAAGGCTGAGGTAGCTTAGAGCTCTCTCCGAGTACATCCTTCTCTTTCACCCCTATATTTTTGCCAGCGGCATGCTGTACACTTGACGCATTGTCCGCCACGGAGGCCAAGGTACCCACCTCCGTAGTAGTATTCTGCTCACGATTGCAGGATGACGACGACACGTGACTCGCGAGTAGATCAACACTTGCCGCCGGTACTGGGTTATTTAGGCCCTGCACCGTAACTTTTATCTTTTTATTTTTATTTTCCATATTTGTTTTTTTTTTTTTTTCCAGTTTTTTGGTCCGCGGGGAATATAATATTCCCAGGTGGTGGACAATCTGCCCTCCCTCAGCTTAAGTGAAATTAAAGCTGGGAGAGGACAGATGGTCCATCACCACCCCCTATCCGCCACCCGGGGACGCGCTCGGTAGGAAAAATCTGGAAAACTCCCCCGAGTATGAAAAGTAAATTCTGTGAAAAATTTCTATTAAAAGAAATTTTATTTTCATTATTTTTAAATAAACTGTAATCCGAATGGTCTAAACTGTTGGAAAGGAAAAGCAAAAAACATTAAACTGATTAATCGATTGAATAATTGATTAAAACACACTTTATAAAGAAAAAGCAAAAAAACAAAAACACAAGTTAGTGGTCAATGACCGAGTTTGTTGCAAACAGCTGCAAAATGTTTGAGTTTTTATAATGAAAATATTATAATATACATATATTTTTTTTTTCATTTAAACTGCAAAAGTCAACAAAATTAATTGTTTATTAATAATTGCAAATGATAACAAAATCAACTATAAATAGTGTTTTCAAGTGCAAACAATTATAGTTCACTATCAGTAGTGATTAAAGCAATTCATTGAGTTTAATTAACGTGCCAAATTGACAATTGCAAGGAAGTGCTAAGGATTACTGAGAGACCATGAATCCCTTAAGAACCATTTGTCTTCTAATGGGCATATTTGCCTTGGCTTCGGCCAATACTTCATCCAGCAGAGGTCCCATGAGATGGCGCAGCAATCGTAACTCTATTAAGAATAGCTTGAAACCTACCGAATGGTTGTCAGTATCGGAATTGGAATCTTTGCCTTCTATGAATGAGATCACTCTTAAGAAATTGGATGAAATGTCGGTGCAGGAAGGTGCTAGTTTGTTGAAAAAAATGTGTAAGTATTTATCAAGGAAAATACCCGAGTAAATGCTAATTTTTGTTTATATGGTTTTTATGATTAGATCACTTGAGTCAAGCTGGCCAGGCAATTGAAACCAGCTATGTGCCCAAGGCTAGTGAAATCCCAGCCTTCCTTGTTACACCCGACAATAAGAAAGTTAGCTTTAAACTAAATCAATTACCCAAGATTGCCCAAGAAGAGAAAGAGTTTGGCAACCAAGAAGTAACTATCTTCATTACCGGCCTGCCCGAAAAATCTGAACATGTTAAGAAAGCCGTACGTAAATTGGTGCAAGCATATATGCAACGTTACAATGGTGAGGCTCCCCAACGCAGCGGTGTAAAATACGAAGATGATTCTAGTGAAAAGACAGGTCCCAGCTCCAGTGAAGAATATGAGTGGAGCAGCCAATCGAACAAACCCTCTGGCAGTTTAGTTGTTATTGAATTGGGTAATGTTTTCGATACCATGAAAAAATACGCTTCTTTGGATGTGGAAAAGACTGGCGCAGAAATTGGTGATATTTTGGTGAAATGCATCGAAGAGGCTGATGTTCCACAAGAAGTCATACATGTTATTGGTACTAATATTGCTGCTCATGTTGCCGGTGCTGTTGGTCGTCAATATACCCGTCAAACTGGCCATCAGTTGCGTCGTATCACCGGTTTGGACCCCTCAAAACTATACGCTCAAACTGATAGAGCCTTAAGAGGTTTAGCACGTGGTGATGCTGAATTCGTCGATGCCATTCATACCTCTGCCTATGGCATGGGAACACCTACCCGTTGTGGTGATGTTGACTTCTATCCCAATGGTCCCAGTGAAGGTGTTCCTGGTGCTGATAGCATTGTTGAAGCCTCCATGCGTGCTGTCCGTTATTTCGCTGAATCTGTTGTACCCGGTAATGAACGTAACTTCCCAGCTGTTGGTGCCACCTCTCTCAAGCAGTACAAGGAACAGAATGGCAATGGAAAACGTGTTTACATGGGCATCAATACCGATTACGATGTTGAGGGTGATTTTATACTCCAGGTCAACTCTAAGAGTCCTTTCGGTCGCAGCACACCTGCTCAAAAGCAACAATATCATCGTCTCCACAAGCCCTGGAAAATGTCTTCACAGGATTTTTAATTACTCAGTTAGACAGTTGGTGACATGATGAGTGCGTTTTTTTTTTGTTTGCATGTTTTGTTAAAAAATGAATTGCTCTCCGTTTTAGCCATAGATTTTTATAAAAAGTGAAATTATTAGTTTTTTTGTATTTTTTTATATAGTTTCTAAGTAGAAATGATCTGATTTGAAATAAAAAACCCAATTGCATAGCTAATGAATGTATGAGTTTTTTTGCTTTCTAAATAATTTCAGATGAAATAATGGTTTTCTGCCTCTTCCTTGGAAAAACGGTTTTTAAAACTCTAGTTTTGGCTGGTATTTAATGGAATCCATTGAAAACGGATTAAGTTCCAAAAATTAATAGAATTATCGATGAGAGATTACCTCACAGTTGTTTAAAGTTGCTCAGGTTCGTAGTGAATCGTTAACGTTCAAGTCCATTAGGGAACTCTGTACTAAAGCTGTATATGAGGAGTCCGATTATAAGGGAGCTAGATGAAAAAATGGATCGTTTTCAACCAGTTTCAATAGACATAGTCCATAGTTCCAGCCAGACTCGGCCAGAATGAACCTAGGATCAATATTTCACGAAAATTTCCGAAAATTTTTTATTTTAACCAATTTGTGATATTATATCGAGGTCTTGAGTTCTAGAGCTGCAAATATTTGATATTCAAGATTAATACTTAAACTGAATCCGAAAATTAATCATTAACCATACTGGCCGAATCTGGCTGGAAACTCATTCTGGTAAAATCCCATGCTGGATCAGATGGGACCAATATTTCATCAAAATTCCCGAGCATTTTTTATTTTAACCAATTTGTGATATTATATCGAGGTCTTGAGGTCTAGAGCTGCAAAAATTTGATATTCAAGATTAATACTAAAGCTGAATCCGAAAATGAACCCATAGTGGGCCTGAGACCAATATTTCATAAAAATTTTGTTCTCAGAATGGACCTGGAACCAATATTTCATCAAAATTCCCGAAAATTTTTTATTTTAAACAATTTGTGATATTATATCGAGGTCTTGAGGTCTAGAGCTGCAAAAATTTGATATTCAAGATTAATACTTAAGCTGATTCGGAAAATGATACTATAGTGGGCCTGAGACCAATATTTCATAAAAATATCCGAACAAAATTTCAGACAGATATTTTTACAAAATTTTATGTCAACTCCAAATTTCTTCTACATTTGGTGGTTCTTGACTTGACTATTGGAAAAAATCTGCTAACCAAGACAAGAACCTCACATATCAGAAAAATCTTGATGTGAAATGATATTTCGTGGGATATTTTGTACAAAATGTCTGTGCTGAAATTTTTATGAAATATTGGACCTAGCTCAATTCTGAAACCATTTTCAGATTCAGCATAGATTTTAGTCTTAAATGACAAATTTCCGAAATAATAGTACAAATTGTTCAAAATAAAAAAATTTCGGGAATTTTGATGAAACAATGGACCTAGGTCCATTCTGAGGTCATATTCGGATTCAGCATGAGAAATTATCAGAAAGGTGAGTTTCCAGCCAGATTCGGCCAGTAGTTTTCGAGTTTAAAGCAAACCAAAAAATAAATTTGAAATTTTGTGGTAGTATGGGTTCTAGGTCCAACATTCATCAAAATTTCTGATTTTTTTTGTTTTAGCTTCAAACTCGGAAACGACAAATTCCCGAGCATTTTTTATTTTAACCAATTTGTGGTAATATATCGAGGTCTTGAGGTCTAGAGCTGCAAAAATTTGACATTCCAGATTAGTACTTGAACTGAATCCGAAAATGAACCCAGAGTGGACCTGAGACCAATATTTCATAAAAATATCCGAACAAAATTTCAGACAGATTTTACTACAAAATTTTATGTCATCTCATAATTTCCTCTACATTTGGGGGTTCTTGTCTTGACTATTGAAAAACATTCTAACCAAGACAAGAACCTCACATATCAGAAAAATCTTGAGTTAAAATTAAATTTTGTGGGATATTTGGTTAAAAATTTCTGTGCTGAAATTTTTATGAAATATTGGACCTAGCTCAATTCTGAAACCATTTTCGGATTCAGCATAGATTTTAGTCTTAAATGAGAAATTTTCGTTTCCCTCGGCCTTAAGATCCCGAAATAATAATACAAATTGTTCAACATAAAAAAATTTCGGGAATTTTGATGAAACAATGGACCTAGGTCCATTCTGAGTCCATTTTCGGATTCAGCATGGGAATTTACCAGAAAGGTGAGTTTCCAGCAACATTCGGCCAGTAGTTTTCGAGTTTAAAGCAAACCAAAAAATAAATTTGAAATTTTGTTGTAGTATGGATCCTAGGTCCAACATTCATAAAAATTTCTGATTTTTTTTATTTTTGCTACAAACTCGGAAACTACTGGCTGAAAACTTCTGGTAAAATCCCATGCTGAATCCAGAAATGCACTCAGAATGGACCTAGGATCAATATTTCATCAAAATTCCCGAAAATTTTTTATTTTAAGCAATTTGTGATATTGTGTCTAGAGCTGCAAAAATTTGACATTCAAGATTAGTACTTAAACTGAATTCGAAAATGAACCCATAGTGAACCTGAGACTAATATTACATTAAAATTTCCGAACAAAATTTCAGACAGATTTTACTGCAAAATTTTATGTCAACTCCAAATTTCTTCTACATTTGGTGGTTCTTGTCTTGACTATTGGAAAAAATTTGCTAACCATGACAAGAACCTCACATATCAGAAAAATCTTGATTTGAAATTAAATTTTGTGGGATATTTGGTTTAAAATTTCTGTGCTGAAATTTTTATGAAATATTGGACCTAGCTCAATTCTGAAACCATTTTCGGATTCAGCATAGATTTTAGTCTTAAATGACAAATTTCCATTTTCCTCGGCCTTAAGATCCCGAAATAATAGTACAAATTGTTCAAAATAAAAAAAAATTCGGGAATATTGATGAAATAATGGACCTAGGTCCATTCTGAGTCCATTTTCGGATTCAGCATGGGAATTTATCAGAAAGGTGAGTTTCCAGCCAGATTCGGCCAGTAGTTTTCGAGTTTAAAGCAAACAAAAAATAAATTTGAAATTTTGTTGTAGTATGGGTCTAGGTCCAACTAGAACTGAAGAGAATTGATCTGAAACTGAAGTGGAATTGTTTCAGATCTTTAACAGAATAAAAGACTAAAAAATTTTGTTTATTTGTATCTTTATTTCAGATTATTGTTATTATCTTAAGTATAACTCTATTTCTATTGGCTTTACATGATGTTTAAAAAGCCTGGTGGTGATCCCATCATGATGATAGATGCTGCCTCAGCATCCTCAGCCACAACAACAAATAATCCAGGCTTTAAAGAACCAAGAACTAAAAAAGTTAAGAAAGAATGAAATTTTTCTGAAAATTATAATTTTATAATATTTTACCTTGTATCTTATGCCTCAGGCAAACCATAAACTGGCAGACGCAATGGCTCGAGCAGTGTGGCCTCTATGAGCACCAGGGTGTTTCTAATAAATCCACTGTAGAATCTGCTACACGCTCAGCTTTAAGAACTAGTTTAAAACACCTTGACCAAACGATTTAGTGATAGGGCCTGACAGTATATCACTCGTTATACCGGGAGTTACCTGTATATAGAATTCATAATGTAAGGTTTAATAAAAATTCCCCTTTTTGAAAATTTTTTGTGTATCCATTTCTGAATGCTTATTCCGTCGATTATAGCTTTCAAAAACCAATGTTGTAGGGTGTCATATGATCGAGCATGCCTGACTTTAACATCATATCAGTGCATGTAGAATAGATAGATAAAGATTTTTAAACTGCATTAGTAAACAAAATTAAGATTTTTGTAATCTTAATTCAAGCCAGCAAAATTTTAAATGATAACGGAACCATGTGCATATATAAAACCCATGTTAAACTGGAACAAATGATCAGTTCAATAACATTGATCAAAGCAAATTCATTTAGTTTAACGTGTTAATCCGACTGTTTAAGAAAAGTGCTAAGGACTAATAGATTATGAATCCTATAAGAACCGTTTGTCTTCTCATAGGCATATTTGCCTTTGCTTCCGCCAATACATCATCGGGCAGTGGTCCATTGAGATGGCAAGGCAACAGTAACTCCGTAAAGAAAAGTTCGACGAGACCGGCCGATTGGTTGACAGCATTAGAATTGGAATCATTGCCCTCTACAACTGAAGTCACCCTGGAAAAGATAGAATCATTGTCGGTGCAAGAAGGTGCCGATATGTTAAACAAAATGTGTAAGTAGTATTGCTTTGGGAAAAGATATTCTTGTCAGATTTTATATATATTGTTCATTTCTAGTTTACCTTAGTATGGCTAGTCAGGCTCTTGAATCTAATTATGTGCCAAAGACTAGTGAGATTCCAGCCTATCTTGTTACAGCCGACAATAAGAAAATTAAATTTAAATTAAGTCAATTACCCAAAATTGCCCAAGAAGATAAGGAATTCGGCAACCAAGAAGTTACAATCTTCATTACCGGTCTACCCGATACAACTGAAACCGTAAAGAAAGCCATTCGTAACTTGGTGCAAGCTTATATGCAACGTTATAATGGTGAGGCTCCCAAACGCAACAGTGTCAAATACGAAGATGATTCTTCCGAAAAGACAAGTCCCAGCTCCAGTGAAGAAGATGAATTGAACAGAAATTCGAATAAACCTTCAGGCACTTTAGTTGTTATTGAATTGGGCAACATTTTCGAAAACATGAAACAATATGTTTCTTTGGATGTGGAAAAGACTGGCGCAGAAATTGGTGATATTTTGTTGCAATTAACGGATAAGGCTGATGTTCCTTTCGAAATCATTCATGTTATTGGTGCTAACATTGCTGCTCATGTTGCTGGTGCTGTTGGTCGTCAATATACCCGTGAAACTGGCCATCAATTGCGTCGTATTACCGGTTTAGACCCCACCAATCTCTATACTAGAAGTGAGAATGCTTTAAAGGGTTTGGCTCGTGGTGATGCTGAATTCGTCGATGTTATTCATACCTCGGCCTATGGCCTGGGAACTGCTTCTCGTTGTGGTGATGTTGACTTCTATCCCAATGGTCCCAGTGAAGGTGTTCCGGGTGCTAAAAATCTCATTGAAGCCTCTATGCGTTCGATACGTTATTTCGCTGAATCGGTGGTACCCGGTAATGAGCGTAATTTCCCTGCTGTTGGTGCCACTTCGCTTCAGCAGTACAAGGAACAGAATGGTAATGGTAAACGTGTTTATATGGGCATCAATACCGACTTTGATGCTGAAGGCGATTTTATACTTCAAGTTAATTCTAAGAGTCCTTTTGGTCGCAGTACCCCAGCTCAAAAGCAACAAAATCATCGTGTCCATAAGCCCTGGAAAATGTCGTCTAAGGATTATTAACATCTTATACAGATAGTGAATTACTTTACTAAAAATGAAATAATTAAGTTTTTCTGTTATTAATATACTCTAAGTAGTAATGATCTGATTTAAAATAAAACACAATTACACATATTGCTAATGAAAATATGATTTAATTTTATACTTTAACGGGATTTAGTAACGACAAAGGCCATTTTGATTCGATTGTTATGATTTACAAAGTTTGTTTTGTGAAGGGCCCTACTGAAACGGGACCAAACTTAGTTCTGCTTCTTTATACAAAGATAGTTTTAAATTTAAAAAAATTGGATGTTACAAATATCAGTCCCTACTATAGTGGTGTAGGATATTGTATTAAGATTAATACTTGATCTATGAAGTTCATCACTGTATAGTTTGGTCCATAATTGACCCAAGCCAAAAACCACTAGAGACACGAATATAACCAATACTATAGACCAAACTATACACCAACTACTAGATTACAAACGAGACTAGAGATCAGATTATAAACTCGACTTTAGTACCGACTATAGGAGTAGACTATATTCTGAACTATAAACTATACAATAATGTCGAATATAAACCAAACTATAATCCCGACTATAGAGCAGATTATATTCCCGACTATGAAGAAGACAATAGACCGTATAGACTAGAGCTCTGACTATATTCTCGACTTGACTATAGGCAACAGTATAGCCTCGATTATATATCAATATACAGTATCGAAGAAGTTTATCACTGTATAGTTTGGTCCATAATTGGCCCAAACCAAAACTACTAGAGACACGAATATAACCAACACTATAGACCAAATTATAGCGTTCCCACGACAATTGGATCTCCGTTGCGGAACGACCCGATTGTCAACTCAGCAACAGCTGTATCAACCGAAAGTTTTTTCCCCAGCGACGAACATCCAGTTACAGGCAATCTGTTACTACAACAACCAACTTATTGTCCAACTACCAGACTATAGGAGTGGACTATATTCTGAGCTATAAACTATACAACAGTGTCGAATATAGACCAGACTATAATCCCGACTATAGAGAAGATTACATTCCCGACTATGAATCAGATTATAGTCTAGGGATCTGACTATATTCTCGACTATAGTTCAAACTATAGTCTGGATTACTACCTATACAAAAGATTGGAATATAGACCAGAATATGATCTCAACTTAGAGCAAATTATACTATCGACTATGAATCAGACTATAGTCTCGACTGCCTATAGTCGATTATATAGCCTCGATTATAAACCAAATTATAGTTTCGACTATAGATCACTCTGTAGTATCAATTATAGATTCGACAGCATACTCTTCAGAAACTACTTGATCTAAGTAATAATTTCGTTATCTAGCATTTAAAACAATTGGGTTCTGCTTTTAGCGATCAAATAGTTGGTCACGTTATACATATATATGTATTTAATGAAAGACTACATTGCAATGGATGTGGAAAAGACTGGCATGGTAATTGGTGATGTTTTAGTGCAATTTGTCGATAAGGCTAATGTTCCTTTCGAAATTGTTCACTTGATTGCTACTAATATGGCGGCCCATGTTGCTGGTGTAGCTGGTCGTCAATTTACCCGGGAAACTGGTCATCTATTACGTCGTATCACTGGTTTGGACCCCACTAACATCTATGCTCAACCTAGGAATACTTTATTGGGTTTAGCTCGTGGTGATGCTGAATTTGTCGTTGTCATTCATACCTCTGCCTATGGTATGGGTACACCTACTCGTAGCGGTGATGTTGATTTCTATCCTAATGGTCCTAATGAAGGAGTTCCTGGTGCTGATAGTCTTGTTGAAGCCTCCATGCGTTCTATACGTTATTACGCTGAATCTGTTATACCTGGTAATGAACGTAACTTCCCGGCTGTTGGCGCCACTTCTCTCAGGCAATACAAAGAACGAAGCGGTAATGGAAAACGTGTTTATATGGGTTACGATACCGACTATGATGTTGAAGGTGATTTTATTCTTGAAGTTAATTCCAAGAGTCCCTTCGGTCGTAAAACACCAGCTCAAAGGCAGCAGAACTATCATAGTATCCATAAGCCATGGAAAATGTCTGAACTTTAGGTAGTTGGTGAAAAATTAAATGCTTTCCCAATTAAGCTTTAGACTAAGAATCTTTTTTATTAAGAATTGAGATAATCCGATCTGAAATAAAACACAATTGCAGAGTTAATGAGATAATATACAAAGATATTTGGTTTTTATTTTCTAATGATTTTCAAAAGAAATCTTTATAATATACTTAAGAGTTCCTTTCACTAATAGATGAACTCAAAGGTCAAGGACGTCTCCCACAGAAAAGCATTCACTATTTCAGTTAATTAATTGTTAAACACAACGCCATTTATATTTCTAATTATACATACGAGTATTTATTTATTTAATTCATTTTGTTTTACTTGTTCTTTAATTTCTAATTAAATAGTAAATTGATATTTTTAATTAAGTATGAGAATTTATAATAATGAATGGCAGAATAAAATAAAAAAAAAATTTTGAAATTTTTTTCACAGGAATGGGAAAGAAATGCATAATTTAAACTTAAACATTAAAACGCGCTTAAAAAATAAACTTAATTGTACATACAATTACAAGTATAAACAATATAATAAACATAAAATAATTAAAATATAAAATATATATTAAATATGCTAATCACACTTCAAAAGCAAAATATAAAAAACGAAAAAAATAATAATTAATTTAAATAAAATAAAAAGAAAATAAAAGAATTTTATAAATTCCAATTATTAATCCAAAAACACAAAGTTCACAATGAAATCAGTCAATTGTTACATATTCTGTTAATTTTACAGATTAATTTCGCACATTATTACAACAACTTAATTTTAGTTTGAATTTTTTATATAATTTAATTTCTTGCTTTTCTTTTGAATACAAAAAAGTCGTTGAGTCGTTGAATATAGAAATTGTTTATTGAGTACGTAAAGTACTTCTGGCAGTAGTTTTTAGGCATTTGTTGCGTTAATGTTTTATTTCTAAAAAGTTGTTGTTGCTGTTGTTTTACTCTTTACAACCCAAACCTGCTGCCCAATTACACATACCACCCACAGGATCATAACTCAAACCCTTGGGACATGTATATTCCCAGCCAACAACACCGCCAGTTTCAAATTTGGCACAGGAAATGAATTTGCGACACGATAACGGATGGGGGAAGTTACCCTGGTCTAAGCATTCAATTATGCCGCCACCATGTAGAATTACTTTAAGCTGTGGAAGGGAAAGGAAGTTAATGTTAAATGAAATAACGAATAGAGTTTAGAGTTATAACAATATATTGAATACTAACAACTAAACTAACTAACTAACTAACTAACTAACTACTAACTAACTAACTAACTAACTAACTAACTAACTAACTAACTAACTAACTAACTAACTAACTAACTAACTAACTAACTAACTAACTAACTAACTAACTAACTAACTAACTAACTAACTACTAACTAACTAACTAACTACTAACTAACTAACTAACTAACTAACTAACTAACTAACTAACTAACTAACTAACTAACTAACTAACTAACTAACTAACTAACTAACTAACTACTACTAACTACTAACTAACTAACTAACTAACTAACTAACTAACTAACTAACTAACTAACTAACTAACTAACTAACTAACTAACTAACTAACTAACTAACTAACTAACTAACTAACTAACTAACTAACTAACTAACTAACTAACTAACTAACTAACTAACTAACTAACTAACTAACTAACTAACTAACTAACTACTAACTAACTAACTAACTAACTAACTAACTAACTAACTAACTAACTAACTAACTAACTAACTAACTAACTAACTAACTAACTAACTAACTAACTAACTAACTAACTAACTAACTAACTAACTAACTAACTAACTAACTAACTAACTACTAACTAACTAACTAACTAACTAACTAACTAACTAACTAACTAACTAACTAACTAACTAACTAACTAACTAACTAACTAACTAACTAACTAACTAACTAACTAACTAACTAACTAACTAACTAACTAACTAACTAACTAACTAACTAACTAACTAACTAACTAACTAACTAACTAACTAACTAACTAACTAACTAACTAACTAACTAACTAACTAACTAACTAACTAACTAACTAACTAACTAACTAACTAACTAACTAACTAACTAACTAACTAACTAACTAACTAACTAACTAACTAACTAACTAACTAACTAACTAACTAACTAACTAACTAACTAACTAACTAACTAACTAACTAACTAACTACTAACTAACTAACTAACTAACTAACTAACTAACTAACTAACTAACTAACTAACTAACTAACTAACTAACTAACTAACTAACTAACTAACTAACTAACTAACTAACTAACTAACTAACTAACTAACTAACTAACTAACTAACTAACTAACTAACTAACTAACTAACTAACTAACTAACTAACTAACTAACTAACTAACTAACTAACTAACTAACTAACTAACTAACTAACTACTAACTAACTAACTAACTAACTAACTAACTAACTAACTAACTAACTAACTAACTAACTAACTAACTAACTACTAACTAACTAACTAACTAACTAACTAACTAACTACTAACTAACTAACTAACTAACTACTAACTAACTAACTAACTAACTAACTAACTAACTAACTAACTAACTAACTAACTAACTAACTAACTAACTAACTAACTAACTAACTAACTAACTAACTAACTAACTAACTAACTAACTAACTAACTAACTAACTAACTAACTAACTAACTAACTAACTAACTACTAACTAACTAACTAACTAACTAACTAACTAACTAACTAACTAACTAACTAACTAACTAACTAACTAACTAACTAACTAACTAACTAACTAACTAACTAACTAACTAACTAACTAACTAACTAACTAACTAACTAACTAACTAACTAACTAACTAACTACTAACTAACTAACTAACTAACTAACTAACTAACTAACTAACTAACTAACTAACTAACTAACTAACTAACTAACTAACTAACTAACTAACTAACTAACTAACTAACTAACTAACTAACTAACTAACTAACTAACTAACTAACTAACTAACTAACTAACTAACTAACTAACTACTAACTAACTAACTAACTAACTAACTAACTAACTAACTAACTAACTAACTAACTAACTAACTAACTAACTAACTAACTAACTAACTAACTAACTAACTAACTAACTAACTAACTAACTAACTAACTAACTAACTAACTAACTAACTAACTAACTAACTAACTAACTAACTAACTAACTAACTAACTAACTAACTACTAACTAACTAACTAACTAACTAACTAACTAACTAACTAACTAACTAACTAACTAACTAACTAACTAACTAACTAACTAACTAACTAACTAACTAACTAACTAACTAACTAACTAACTAACTAACTAACTAACTAACTAACTAACTAACTAACTAACTAACTAACTAACTAACTAACTAACTAACTAACTAACTAACTAACTAACTAACTAACTAACTAACTAACTAACTAACTAACTAACTAACTAACTAACTAACTAACTAACTAACTAACTAACTAACTAACTAACTAACTAACTAACTAACTAACTAACTACTAACTACTAACTAACTAACTAACTAACTAACTACTAACTAACTAACTAACTAACTAACTAACTAACTAACTACTAACTAACTAACTAACTAACTAACTAACTAACTAACTAACTAACTAACTAACTAACTAACTAACTAACTAACTAACTAACTAACTAACTAACTAACTAACTAACTAACTAACTAACTAACTAACTAACTAACTAACTAACTAACTAACTAACTAACTAACTAACTAACTAACTAACTAACTAACTAACTAACTAACTAACTAACTAACTAACTAACTAACTAACTAACTAACTAACTAACTAACTAACTACTAACTAACTAACTAACTAACTAACTAACTAACTAACTAACTAACTAACTAACTAACTAACTAACTAACTAACTAACTAACTAACTAACTAACTAACTAACTAACTAACTAACTAACTAACTAACTAACTAACTAACTAACTAACTAACTAACTAACTAACTACTAACTAACTAACTAACTACTAACTAACTAACTAACTAACTAACTAACTAACTAACTAACTAACTAACTAACTAACTAACTAACTAACTAACTAACTAACTAACTAACTAACTAACTAACTAACTAACTAACTAACTAACTAACTAACTAACTAACTAACTAACTAACTAACTAACTAACTAACTAACTAACTAACTAACTAACTAACTAACTAACTAACTAACTAACTAACTAACTAACTACTAACTAACTAACTAACTAACTAACTAACTAACTAACTAACTACTACTAACTAACTAACTAACTAACTACTAACTAACTAACTAACTAACTAACTAACTAACTAACTAACTAACTAACTAACTAACTAACTACTAACTAACTAACTAACTAACTAACTAACTACTAACTAACTAACTAACTAACTAACTAACTAACTAACTAACTAACTAACTAACTAACTAACTAACAACTAACTAACTAACTACTAACTAACTAACTAACTAACTAACTAACTAACTAACTACTAACTAACTAACTAACTAACTAACTACTAACTAACTAACTACTACTAACTAACTAACTAACTAACTAACTAACTAACTAACTAACTAACTAACTAACTAACTAACTAACTAACTACTAACTACCTAACTAACTAACTAACTAACTAACTAACTAACTAACACTAACTAACTAACTAACTAACTAACTAACTAACTAACTAACTAACTAACTAACTAACTAACTAACTAACTAACTAACTAACTAACTAACTAACTAACTAACTAACTACTAACTAACTAACTAACTAACTAACTAACTAACTAACTAACTAACTAACTAACTAACTAACTAACTAACTAACTAACTAACTAACTAACTAACTAACTAACTACTAACTAACTAACTACTAACTAACTAACTAACTACTACTACTAACTAACTAACTAACTAACTAACTAACTAACTAACTAACTAACTAACTAACTAATACTAACTAACTAACTAACTAACTAACTAACTAACTAACTAACTAACTAACTAACTAACTAACTAACTAACTAACTAACTACTAACTAACTAACTAACTAACCTAACTAACTAACTAACTAACTAACTAACTACTAACTAACTAACTAACTAACCTACTAACTAACTAACTAACTAACTAACTAACTAACTAACTAACTAACTAACTAACTAACTACTACTAACTAACTACTAACTAACTAACTAACTAACTACCTGACTAACTAACTAACCAACTAACTAACTAACTAACTAACTAACTAACTACTACTAACTACTAACTAACTAACTAACTAACTAACTACTAACTAACTAACTAACTAACCTAACCACTAACTAACTAACTAACTAACTAACTAACTAACTAACTAACTAACTACTAACTAACTAACTACTAACTAACTAACTAACTAACTAACTAACTAACTAACTACTAACTAACTAACCAACTAACTAACTAACTACTACTAACTAACTACTAACTAACTAACTAACTAACTAACTAACTAACTACTAACTAACTAACTAACTACTAACTAACTAACTAACTAACCAACTAACTACTAACTAACTAAACTAACTAACTAACTAACTAACTACTACTACTACTAACTAACTACTAACTAACTAACTAACTAACTAACTAACTAACTAACTACTAACTAACTAACTAACTAACTAACTAACTAACTAACTACTAACTAACTAACTAACTAACTAACTAACTAACTAACTAACTAACTAACTAACTAACTAACTAACTAACTAACTAACTAACTAACTACTAACTAACTAACTAACTAACTAACTAAACTAACTAACTAACTAACTAACTAACTAACTAACTAACTAACTACCAACTAACTAACTAACTAACTAACTAACTAACTAACTAACTAAACTAACTAACTAACTAACTAACTAACTAACTACCTAACGAACTAACTAACTACTAACTAACTAACTAACTACTAACTAACTAACTAACTACTAACTACAACTAACTAACTAACTAACTAACTAACTAACTAACTAACTAACTAACTAACTACTAACTAACTAACTAACTAACTAACTAACTACTAACTAACTAACTAACTAACTAACTAACTAACAACTAACTAAATAACTAACTAACTAACTACCTGACTAACTAACTAACTAACTAACTAACTAACTAACTAACTAACTAACTAACAACTAACACCAACTAACTAACTAACTAACTAACTAACTACCTAACTAACTACCTAACTAACTAACTAACTAACTAACTAATTGACTAACTTACTGACTAACTAACTAAATTTATTGACAATACAAATTTTCTATAGAAAATTTATCGGCAATTGAAATTTTCTATAGAAAATTTATCGACAATAGAAATTTTCTATAGAAAATTTATCGACAATAGAAATTTTCTATAGAAAATTTATCGACAATAGAAATTTTCTATAGAAAATTTATCGACAATAGAAATTTTCTATCGAAAATTTATCGACAATAGAAATTTTCTATAGAAAATTTATCGGCAATAGAAATTTTCTATAGAAAATTTATCGACAATAGAAATTTTCTATAGAAAATTTATCGACAATAGAAATTTTCTATAGAAAATTTATCGACAATAGAAATTTTCTATAGAAAATTTATCGACAATAGAAATTTTCTATAGAAAAATTATCGACAATAGAAAATTTATCGACAATAGAAATTTTCTATAGAAAATTTATCGACAATAGAAAATTTATCGACAATAGAAATTTTCTATAGAAAATTTATCGACAATAGAAATTATCTATAGAAAATTTATCGACAATACAAATTATCTATAGAAAATTTATCGACAATACAAATTATCTATACAAAATTTATCGACAACAGACACTTTCTATAGACAATTTATCAACAATAGAAATTTTCTATAGAAAATTTATCGACAATAGAAATTTTCTATAGAAAAGAAAATTTATTTAATTTTCTATAGAAAATTTATCGATATTATAAATTTTCTATAGAACTCAAAAGTAGGTTTCCCATCCCTGCTGTAAGTTAAATTATTCAAACTCACCTGTTGATCACTCTTATTGCCCACTAAACGTACATCCTCATCATCATAATAGTCATAGTCTAAATTGGGACGATAAGTTCTACCCGGTTGTGTTGATGTCTTAACTGTTGCCTTCGATTGATTACTGTTTATTCTCTCGAATGGTTCTTGATACCTATGAGGTCTTCTTCGTTTTGATTCCTCGGAACTGGGCGTTGTCTTCTGTGGTCTTCTCTTAATAACCATTTTACCTTAAAAAAATAACAAAAATTCATCAAATACATTAATTTCCGTTGAAATTTGTAATCAAACTAAAAAAGTATGTTGTACTGTAATGTAGGAATTTCTAATTTCCGTCTTACGTTTTTTAATTACTGGAGTTTGTGTGGAAGTTGAGCTACTGCTAGTGGAAACGGTGGTGGTGGTGGAGCTACCGGTTGATGTTTTCATTACAGTTCCCGTGCCATCCATGCGCCTGGTTAAAACCTCATCAAACTTATATTTGGAGTATTGCTGTTGTTGCTGTGGCGACAGTTGTTGTAAATATCTAGATGCTGGTTGTCTGGTTGCCGTGGATAACGTTGTTATGGGTTTGACAGTATTGACCAAATGTCTCGTATCACCAACACCACCAGCAATGCCAGCATCCAATTCCTCCTCCTCATCATCATCTATGTGCAGTCTGCCATTAATTTGATTGAAACGACTTGTATGGATGCTAGATTTTGCCACTTGATCTGTGTCCTCATCATTTTCTAAACCATCAACATAAACTGTTGTTGTCAAACTATCTATAGCCGAGCGCAATGTTGATGTCGATGATGATGATGATGATGCTGCTGTTGTTGTCGTCGTTCCTACTGCTGTCGACGTCACCTTTGATTGTTGCCCAGTTTTTCCAGACAGTGGCGAGTATGTGGTCAAACTGTAGCGTCTCTTAAATAAAGGATTTTGTGTACGTGGTGGTTCAGTGGCTACAACAAAAAAAGACGAAAGAAACAATAAAACCAAACGGTATGTAGTTGCAAGTAAATGTTAAATGTGTATTGGAGTATGTTGTAAGCATCTATAGTTATGGTTTTGCCTCGTATGGCTAGTACAAGTAATTTCATTATAAAAATCTATAAAAATGTTTTAAATTTAAATTTATGTACCGAGTACGAGTATAAAGAAGAAAATAACACTTTTAATGTCAGAGGGTTTTCTACACTTGTAAATTGTTGACAGTAATTGAATGAATAAATGATGGCTGTTGAAGAGATGGAATTTATTAGAAATTTATTATTTAAAAGAACACTTAAAAACGATGGGCAATGCATGTGATGGACACACTTTATATAGATTTGACCATAGACTAGACTAGACTATACCATAGACTAGACCAGCGGTTCCCACAGATTTTTACTTCGCGGACCCCTTGAAGAACTTATTTAATTTCGCGGACCCCCATACATATTTTGATATCTTATTGTTCTAAATAATTGTCCATCCGAAAATTGACCTAGTTCATTAATCCCTAGGTCTAATAAATGTAGAGATGTCATATCTATAAAATATTCCCGTACATTGAGAATATATAATATTTCAGATAGGTTTTCAATTGCATGTTTTGAAGATAGAATGACTTCTTTGTTGATATGTTAACATGATGTTTAATTTTATGATCGTGAGATCTTTCATGTTCATTTTTCTTCAAGGTAGCGAAAAGGTTTCTTTATCAAATATTGTCGCATGTGCTTAAGGAGTCTCGTTTCAAAAATTTGTTGCGATTGCAAAGGGTGAACTGAGTAAGTGAGCTAAGTTTTCGGGAAAATAATATAAGAAAGTTGGACTTCTTCTATGTTGTTGCGGAATGCGTTATCCGCATAATATATGATTTGAACTCTTTGTTAAAGTACTGTGAATTTGGAACTTAAATTTGAATTTTAAAATACCAACGAATTATTTTACTTCATGGTTTTTGGCTACATATTTACGCGAAACGCTATGGATTTTCTGATGTTAATTTAATAATATGTATTGGTCGACAAAATCAAGTTAAAATCTGTGTATCACATCGGATTGGAATATTTATAAAGAGATGCATAAAGAGTCACCTCTGTTTTGGAAATATATAATTTTGCTTACAATTTGATAATCTTAAATCTGTAATAAGCCTGTCTTTGAATTGAACTTCATACTCCGGAATACCTGTATCCCTAATTTAATTGTAAGGCAGAGTATTATTTGTCTGAAATAAAAACCATTATTTCAGTACATATACAGGAAATAAAAATTACAAATCACGCAGTACTTTACTTTATAAAGGTATTTTCAGACTACAATACTGAGTATTAACACACTTCAAATTAAAAATATTATGAAAATAATTCGCATTTTCAAAAAATCAATCCGAAAAATACATTTTATGTTTACACTATAACATTTGTAATATTTTTTATCCAATTTTCAATTATTTATGCACTTTTCGTTCTTATTTTTAATGTATTTTACACTTTTTGTTTGTTTTTTATTGTATTTATAAAATACATACCGAATACGTTTGAAAATAAAAAGTTTTTGAATTGTTTTAAAAAATTTATGAATACCGACCGTATGCCAAAAAATCAGTAATATTTTTGAAAATCAAATTACAAATTATATTTAGACTAGTAAATTGTATTATGATACAAATATTCTTGACAAGTATTAATACTCAGTATTGTAGTCTGAAAATACCTTAAAAGTTATACAATAAATTTGTAGGGCCTAGCTTCTTTCTGATAAACAACCGAAAAAATAAAATTCAAAAAGTCACCAAAAAGTTTGGGATTATTGGACAAAAATTGGAGATATTTGTATATACATATAAAAGCAGAATATTGTTTATTCATGGTTTTTTTCGTTCGTCTTCGCGGACACCCTAGGATTTTACTACGGACCACTAGGGGTCCGCGGACCCCCATTTGGGAATCGTTGGACTAGACTATAGATATAGACTAGACTATAGACTAGACTATAGACTAGACTATAGACTAGACTATAGACTAGACTATAGACTAGACTATAGACTAGACTATAGACTAGACTATAGACTAGACTATAGACTAGACTATAGACTAGACTATAGACTAGACTAGACTATAGACTAGACTATAGACTAGACTATAGACTAGACTATAGACTAGACTATAGACTAGACTATAGACTAGACTATAGACTAGACTATAGACTAGACTATAGACTAGACTATAGACTAGACTATAGACTAGACTATAGACTAGACTATAGACTAGACTAGACTATAGACTAGACTATAGACTAGACTATAGACTAGACTAGACTATAGACTAGACTATAGACTAGACTATAGACTAGACTATAGACTAGACTATAGACTAGACTATAGACTAGACTATATACTAGACTATAGACTAGACTAGACTATAGACTAGACTATAGACTAGACTATAGACTAGACTATAGACTAGACTATAGACTAGACTATAGACTAGACTATAGACTAGACTATAGACTAGACTATAGACTAGACTATAGACTAGACTATAGACTAGACTATAGACTAGACTATAGACTAGACTATAGACTAGACTATAGACTAGACTATAGACTAGACTATAGACTAGACTATAGACTAGACTATAGACTAGACTATAGACTAGACTATAGACTAGACTATAGACTAGACTATAGACTAGACTATAGACTAGACTATAGACTAGACTATAGACTAGACTATAGACTAGACTATAGACTAGACTATAGACTAGACTGTAGACTAGACTATAGACTAGACTATAGACTAGACTATAGACTAGACTATAGACTAGACTATAGACTAGACTATAGACTAGACTATAGACTAGACTATAGACTAGACTATAGACTAGACTATAGACTAGACTATAGACTAGACTATAGACTAGACTATAGACTAGACTATAGACGATAGACTAGACTATAGACTAGACTATAGACTAGACTATAGACTAGACTATAGACTAGACTAGACTAGACTATAGACTACTATAGACTAGACTATGACTAGACTACAGACTAGACTATAGACTAGACTAGACTAGACTAGACTACGACTAGACTAGACTAGACTACAGACTAGACTATAGACTAGACTACAGACTAGACTATGATGACTATAGACTAGACTATAGACTAGACTAGACTAGACTATAGACTAGACTATAGACTAGACTATAGACTAGACTATAGACTAGACTATAGACTAGACTATAGACTAGACTATAGACTAGAGTATAGACTAGACTAGACTAGACTATACTAGACTAGACTAGACTAGACTATAGACTAGACTATAGACTAGACTATAGACTAGACTATAGACTAGACTACAGACTAGACTATAGACTAGACTATAGACTAGACTATACTAGACTACAGACTAGACTATAGACTAGACTACAGACTAGACTATAGACTAGACTATAGACTAGACTATAGACTAGACTATAGACTAGACTATAGACTAGACTATAGACTAGACTATAGACTAGACTATAGACTAGACTATAGACTAGACTATAGACTAGACTAAGACTAGACTATAGACTAGACTATAGACTAGACTATAGACTATAGACTAGACTATAGACTAGACTATAGACCGACTATAGACTAGACTATAGACTAGACTATAGACTAGACTATAGACTAGACTATATATAGACTAGACTATAGACTAGACTAGACTAGACTATAGACTAGACTATAGACTAGACTATAGACTAGACTATAGACTGACTATAGACTAGACTATAGACTAGACTATAGACTAGACTATAGACTAGACTATAGACTAGACTATAGACTAGACTATAGACTAGACTATAGACTAGACTAGACTAGACTATAGACTAGACTATAGACTAGACTATAGACTAGACTATAGACTAGACTATAGACTAGACTATAGACTAGACTATACTAGACTATAGACTAGACTATAGACTAGACTATAGACTAGACTATAGACTAGACTATAGACTAGACTATAGACTAGACTATAGACTAGACTATAGACTAGACTATAGACTAGACTACATAGACTAGACTATAGACTAGACTATAGACTAGACTATAGACTAGACTATAGACTAGACTATAGACTAGACTATAGACTAGACTATAGACTAGACTACTATAGACTAGACTATAGACTAGACTATAGACCTAGACTATAAGACTAGACTATAGACTCGACTATAGACTAGATATAGACTAGACTATAGACTAGACTATAGACTAGACTTGATGACTATAGGCCTAGACTATAGGACTAGACTATAGGACTAGACTATAGACTAGACTATAGACTAGGACTATAGACTAGTAAGACTATAGGACTAGACTATAGACTAGACTATAGACTAGACTATAGACTAGACTATAGAATCATATGACTAGACTATAGACTAGACTATAGACTAGACTATAGACTAGACTATAGGGACTAGACTATAGTAAGACTATAGACTAGACTATAGCTAGACTATAGATAGCTATAGACTGAATAGACTAATAGACTAGACTATAGACTAGACTATAGACTAGACTATAGCCTAGACTATAGACTAGACTATAGAAGACATAGCTAGACTATGACTTAGACTATAGACTAGACTATAGACTAGACTCTAGACTAGGACTATAGACTCGACTATAGACTAGACTATAGATAGGACTATAGAATGACTAATAGACTAGCCTATAGACTAGACTATAGACTAGACTATAGACTAGACTATAGACTAGGACTATAGACTAGGACTATCGACTAGACTATAGACTAGAAGACTAGACTAGACTATAGACTAGACTATAGACTAGACTATAGACTAGACTATAGACTAGACTATAGACTAGACTATAGACTAGACTATAGACTAGACTATAGACTAGACTAGACTAGACTATAGACTACTATAGGACTATAGACTAGACTATAGACTAGACTATAGACTAGACTATAGACTAGACTATAGACTAGACTATAGACTAGACTATAGACTAGACTATAGACTAGACTATAGACTAGACTATAGACTAGACTATAGACTAGACTATAGACTAGACTATAGACTACTATAGACTAGACTATAGACTAGACTATAGACTAGACTATAGACTAGACTATAGACTAGACTATAGACTAGACTATAGACTAGACTATAGACTAGACTATAGACTAGACTATAGACTAGACTATAGACTAGACTATAGACTAGACTAGACTACAGACTAGACTATAGACTAGACTACAGACTAGACTATAGACTAGACTACAGACTAGACTATAGACTAGACTAGAATAGACTATAGACTATAAACTAGACTCTTTTAATAAAAAACTTTGAACAATTACTGTTTTTACAACATTTAACATCTTTTCTTTGACTGTATTTGAAGTTGTTATTGTTGGCGTACTTAGAGACATGCAGCAATAATGGGATGACATTCCATGTAAGTGTACAAGTTTGTATGTAAAAAAAAAAAACAAATATGCAGGTAATCGTAGTTTGTGATGAGCATGTTGTTTTAATTGCCTTTAACTTTGGTATTTCATAATTTATTGGCATTTAACATTAAATGTTCTTACATCTGCAGACATATTGCTATAAGCATATATGGAAATGTAGTTGTTTTTGTCATTTGATTACAACAAATTACTTGTACGTTTATGGAAATATTATATTCATCACTTATTTTAATTTACATAAATTTACAATATTACAAAGCAAAAAAGTGTTTTCTTTTAGAGATGATGAAAGAAATGTTAAAATTTAATGGCAAATGAGCCACCTTATTGTTTGTATAAGTATGAATAATCATTTTAAAACTTTAAATAAATATTTAAAATTTTTCTTGTACTTTAAATTTTGAAAAAAATGCATAATAAATTTTGAAATTAATTATGTTGTTTACCACATGTCACTTAGTTAAGCATTCTAAGTCTTTGTGACATTTACATAAAATTTCATAAATTGCTAATAATTGTGACCCTGGATATTATCTAGATAAAGTGTAAAATATGTAACGGCCATGAAGGACATTTAAAAGTGTGTCACCTGTGTTGAACACGGTGCTACCTATAACTAAAGTCATTCATAATCAATGAAATGCCACATAAATATTTACAGTTATAGTTATTTATGTGTAGGAACAATTTTTATGATTCAACTTTATAAAAATAAAACAAATAACCGCCAACATTGATGAAGTAAAGAAAAAAACGTAAACAAAATGAAATGTTTATACTTGTACAAAAATAAATATAAAATGTAAACGGCACACGACTACTACTAGTTACTAGATAAATTGAACTCAACATTTAGGAATGTGGTTTTGCATACAAACAGCAGCAGCGAAATTAAACTAAACCAAACTTTGAAAAAACAAACAAACAAACAGCAGCAGCAGATAAATAAATAAACTTCTCAGACTTGCTAAACTTGCTAAACTAAACAATTTATATACAAATGTCAACAATAAGAAAGGAAAATTAAAAAAAAAAACAATTATTATAAGTCAAAAGCGTTTAGTAAAACTTGTTTACCAACATGTTGGCCAGCAACAATGTTTACTAGGTAAATAGTCTAATCCATAATCAACATTGTAATGGTTAATGCGATTCTGGATGACAATCTCATTTATCTACAGTATTAGTTATGGAATATAGTTTTGACTATTTACCTAGTAAACATTGTTGCTGAACATTTTCACCATACTAAAGGGTATAGTCAAGGCTTTAGTCTAGTCTATAGTAGATGCTATAGTCTAGTCTATAGTAGAGGCTATAGTCTAGTCCATGTAGAGGCTATAGTATAGTATACAGTCAAGTCTATGGGCGACAATATAGTTCAGTCTATAGTAGAGATTATAGTTTAGTTTATAGTCGAAACTGTAGTCTAGTTTATAGCCACAACTATAGTAAACTCTGTAATTGAGACTATAGCCTGGTGTATACTAAGGACTATAATTTAGTGTATAGTCGGGACTATAATCAAGTCTATAGTCGGGAATATGATCCAGTCTATAGTGGGAACTATAGTCTTTAGTAGAGACTATAGTTTAGAGTATATAGTCAACACTATAGTCTAATATGTAGTTGAGACTATAGTCAGGTGTATACTCGGGACTATAATTTAGTCCATAGTCGGGAATATAGTCTTTAGTGTGGTCTATAGTCTAGTCTAGTCTACACTCTAGTCTATAGTTCATTCTACAGCCCTGTCTGCAATCAAGTCTATGATCCAGACTATAGACTTGTCTAAAGCCTAATAAATAGTCGAGACTACAGTCATTCTATAGTCGTAACTATATTCTTGTCTAGATATTCTATGGTTTAGTTCAGAGTTGAGACTATATGCTATTCTATAGTCTAGTCTATAGTCTAGTGTATAGACCAGTCTATAGTCGATACTATAGTCGAACTATATGGTAGTCTATAGTGGATACTATGGGCTAGTCTATAGTCGAGACTACAGATCAGTTTATAGTCTAGCCTATAGTCGATAGTATAGGCTAATTATAGTACAGTCTTTCGTCGATACTATAGTCGAGACAATACTCTATTCTATGGTTAAGTCTATAGTCTAGTTCAATAGTCGAGACTATATTATAGTCTTTTGTCGAAACAATAGACTACTCTTTAGACGAAACAATAGACTGCAATCTACTTAATAGTCGTGAGTATAGTCTGTAGTCTAGACTTTAGGCTAGTCTTTAGTCGAGACTATAGCCTAGTTTGTAGTCGAGACTATAGGCTAGTTTATAGTCTAGTCAATAGTCGAGACTATAAGCTAGTTTATAGTCAAGTCTATATCCGAGACTATAGGCTGGTTTATAGTCTAGTCCATATAGTCTAGCATATGTAGTAGGCTAGCTTATAGTAGAGTCTATAGCCGCTACTATAGGCTAGTCTACAGCCGAGTTTAGTCTATCGTCAAGATCATACGCTAGCATATAGTCTAGTCAATAGCCAAGACTATATCCCAGTCTATAGTCGAGACTATAGTCTAATCTATAATCTACTCTAGTCGATACTATAGGGTGGTCTATAGTAGAGACTATAGGGTAGTCTCTAATATAGACTATATGGTAGTCTGTAGTCAAACCCATAGAGTTGTCTATAGTCGAATCTATAGGGTCTATAGTCCAACCTTTAGTCGAGATTATATATATATAGTTCCAGTCGATAGTCCACACAATAGTCTAGTCTA
The DNA here is from genome assembly GCF_015586225.1 of Lucilia sericata. Taxonomy (NCBI): domain Eukaryota; kingdom Metazoa; phylum Arthropoda; class Insecta; order Diptera; family Calliphoridae; genus Lucilia; species Lucilia sericata. Next base: position 253,097 of record NW_023994333.1, on the reverse strand, counting down.
TACGTTGTAAACATTTAACATTTTAAATAATTTACATGAAACTAAGTACAATATTAAATATCAATAGAGTCTGTTGGCAAACATGTTTCTCAACAATGTTGCTACACACACACACATTTAACAATCATCTTATTGTTTTCTCACCTGATCCATCGCCATTCGTATTGCTAGCCGGCAATGTTGTTAAACGTCTGGCTTGAAATTTACGTCTTAAAGCTGCTGTTTGCTTCGCTGCAATATCATTATCAGCAGATGACGATGACGTCAATGATGAAGCCAATTTCAAATCATTCGATAATGTTTCCGCTGATTTTTTCTTCGCTTTAAACGATGTTGCCGCATTCGTATCGGTTGTTATATCAACAGCAGCGGCATTTATAGATGGTGGTCGATTGGTGCGTAAACGTTTAAATTTCGAGGTCGTCGTTATGTATTCATCGTTGATCGGTGAAGATGAGTCTAAGTGTGTTGTTAATGTTGGTGCTGTGGTTTGTTGTGGCTGGCTGTTAACAGCAGCTGCTGCTGAGTTAGCTGAGGGAGCAGCAGTAGATGAATTGATTAAACGTCGGCGCACACTTAAAACAGGCCTTCGCGTTACTGTTAAACCATTGCTGTTAACAGTTGCTGGTGTGCGCAGCTATAGAGAGGATGGAGATAGTTGGTCGTTGTAATAAGATAAATTTAGTTTTGAAAAAAATATTGAAAAAAAGAAGAAAATAACGAATAAATAATTAATTTAAGTTTTTAGTTAAGTTATTTTTTGGAAATATTTTTAAAGGATTTTTTATATGAAAAAAAGTATTTATTTACGTGTGTTTGTGTAAGTTTTTAAGATAAAAGTGTTCAAGGATTGTTTTGTATTTCATATTAAAGTGTTTGTGTTGTGTGTGTTTAAATTTTGTCTGTATTTAACTACTTTTTGCCGCTACTAGATTTGCTAGAGAAAAAGTGCTGAAAACAAAAAATTTAAATTAAAATAAAGATTTTTTAAGTGCTTAGTTAAAAAGTTAAAGTTAGTTTTTTAATTATAAGTTTTTTTTTTAATTAAAATTATATTAATTTAAGCTAAAGGTGTGCAATGCTTTTATGATGCATGAAATTGTAAAAGAGTTTTAATGTTATTGTTTTTAAGTTTTTAAGTTTCAATAAAAAAGTTTTACGATCTGTTGGTGTTTCTGGCTGTTTCATTTAGTAGGTGTTATAAAAGTTGGAAAAACAAATAAAAATATTACGAAATGTAAAGATTTTGAAAACAAACATAAACTATAATAACCAAACAAAACAATAGAAAACAATTAAGATTTGTAAAGGCAACTATAATTTTGTATTGTTTGCTAACATTTTTTGGGGATCAAAACACAAAAACTAACGGCTAAAAAAAAAATATTTGTCATCAGAAGTTTCAAATTTTTATTTATTATTTTTGAAACGTCTTTTGATCTCTTTAATTCAACGCAACTTTAAGTTTGCTGCTTAAGTCTTTTGATTTGCCTAACAACATTCGACTGAAATTAAGTTTGTAACTTAAGTCTTTTTAAAATAACTTCTCAAAACAATTATAGTCTAGTCTAGAGTCTGGTCTATAGTCTAGTCTATAGTCTAGTCTATAGTCTAGTCTATAGTCTAGTCTATAGTCTAGTCTATAGTCTAGTCTATAGTCTAGTCTATAGTCTAGTCTATAGTCTAGTCTATAGTCTAGTATATAGTCTAGTCTATAGTCTAGTCTATCGTCTAGTCTATAGTCTAGTCTATAGTCTAGTCTATCGTCTAGTCTATATTCTAGTCTATAGTCTAGTCTATAGTCTAGTCTATAGTCTAGTCTATAGTCTAGTCTATAGTCTAGTCTATAGTCTAGTCTATAGTCTAGTCTATAGTCTAGTCTATAGTCTAGTCTATAGTCTAGTCTATAGTCTAGTCTATATATAGTCTAGTCTATATATAGTCTAGTCTATAGTCTAGTCTATAGTCTAGTCTATAATCTAGTATATAGTCTAGTCTATAGTCTAGTCTATAATCTAGTCTATAGTCTAGTCTATAGTCTAGTCTATAGTCTAGTCTATAGTCTAGTCTATAGTCTAGTCTATAGTCTAGTCTATAGTCTAGTCCATAGTCTAGTCTATAGTCTAGTCTATAGTCTAGTCTATAGTCTAGTTTATAGTCTAGTCTATAGTCTAGTCTATATCTAGTCTAGTCTATCTAGTCTATAGTCTAGTCTATAGTCTAGTCTATAGTCTAGTCCATAGTCTAGTCTATAGTCTAGTCTATAGTCTAGTCTATAGTCTAGTCTATAGTCTAGTCTATAGTCTAGTCTACAGTCTAGTCTATAGTCTAGTCTATAGTCTAGTCTATAGTCTAGTCTATAGTCTAGTCTATAGTCTAGTCTAGTCTAGTCTATAGTCTAGTCTATAGTCTAGTCTATAGTCTAGTCTATAGTCTAGTCTATAGTCTAGTCTATAGTCTAGTCTATAGTCTAGTCTATAGTCTAGTCTATAGTCTAGTCTATAGTCTAGTCTATAGTCTAGTCTATAGTCTAGTCTATAGTCTAGTCTATAGTCTAGTCTATAGTCTAGTCTATAGTCTAGTCTATAGTCTAGTCTATAGTCTAGTCTATAGTCTAGTCTAGTCTAGTCTATAGTCTAGTCTATCTCTAGTCTATAGTCTAGTCTATAGTCTAGTCTATAGTCTAGTCTATAGTCTAGTCTATAGTCTAGTCTATAGTATAGTCTATAGTCTAGTCTATAGTCTAGTCTATAGTCTAGTCTATAGTCTAGTCTATAGTCTAGTCTATAGTCTAGTCTATAGTCTAGTCTATAGTCTAGTCTATAGTCTAGTCTATAGTCTAGTCTATAGTCTAGTCTATAGTCTAGTCTATAGTCTAGTCTATAGTCTAGTCTATAGTCTAGTCTATAGTCTAGTCTATAGTCTAGTCCATAGTCTAGTCTATAGTCTAGTCCATAGTCTAGTCTATAGTCTAGTCTATAGTCTAGTCCATAGTCTAGTCTATAGTCTAGTCTATAGTCTAGTCTATAGTCTAGTCTATAGTCTAGTCTATAGTCTAGTCTATAGTCTAGTCTATAGTCTAGTCTTAGTCTAGTCTATAGTCTAGTCTATAGTCTAGTCTGTAGTCTGTAGTCTAGTCTATAGTCTATCTTAGTCTGTCTAATAGTCTAGTCTATATTGTCCTAGGCTAGTCTATTCTAGTCTAGCTGGAGTCTAGTCTTAGTTTAGTCTAGAGTCTAGTCTATAGTCTAGTCTATAGTCTAGTCTATAGTTCTAGTCCTATAGTCTAGTCTATAGTCTAGTCGAATAGTCTAGTCTATAGTCCTACGTCTATAGTCTAGTCTAGAGTCCTAGTCTATAGTCTAGTCTATAGTCCTAGTCTATAGTCTAGTCTATAGTTCTAGTCTATAGTCTAGTCTATAAGTTTAAGGTCTATAGGCTAGTCTATAGTCTAGTCCTTAGTCTAGTCATTTAGTCTAGTCTTTAGTCTAGTCTATAGTCTAGGTTTAGCGTTTTCTATGTTTACCTAATTGCATGTTTGTTACTTAAGTCTTTTGTTCTGACTAACAAAATTTTACTTTAATCAAGTTCGTGCCTTAAGTCTTTTGTTTTTGAAAGATGGTCATCATTTCAAACGAAACAATTAGGAATCTTTTAACCATTTTTATACTTTTGTAAAATTTTTATTAGATTTTATTTTAAAAATTATTTTTATTGCGTTTTAAAAACTTAACAGAAAACATAAGAAAAATCATGATTAATTTAAATTATCATAACAAGTGTAATCAAACACTACGATATACATAAATCATTTATTAATGGTTTAAAGTAATTTAAATAATTTGTTTATGCCACTTATTAAAAATGACTCATTAAAAATGTATTATAGTAGAGAAGAAATATTTGCTAACTAACACCTTTGGTTGCTTAGACTTTAACAGTTTCAATTAATTGGTTTTCGAATAAAACTTATTATAAAACTATTCTGGTTTATGTTGATGAATAATGTTTGTTTAATAATAATATGACTCATTGATCTGGGTTTGTTTTAAATTAAAGATGCATTTAAATAGCTTTATATACTTTATGTTTTATATTCACGTTTGAAGTTCATTAAAAATATACGTTTTAAATTATTATTGTAATTTTTTTTATAAAATTGCTTTGGTAACTAATTAAAGATGTACTCAGTTTTATTTTTAAAACTTTTTAATGGAATTTTTATTTGATGAATATTTTGACCTTGAAGATAAGTTAGATTGCAATTAGAATATAATGTTTTTTTTTTTTAATATTAAGTACTTATCAAGATAGAAATATTAGTAGTGTTCAGATTCATATCAATTTTAAAATTTATGATATTTATCTGAGTCGTATATAAATACATATGTACATATATAAAAAGGTTACTAGGCTCAATATCGTTAAAGGATTGAACGATCTATATTAAGCCCTTGTTTAAAATCAGTTTGGTCCATACAATTTCCTTTTTTTAGCATTCATCTGATCAATAAATTTGGTCCTATGATAAATTTCTCGATTAATTTTTCTTTTTGTAGAAAATGTTTATAAAAATGTTCTATAAATTTTCTTTTTGATATAAAATTGTCGATAATAATCTATTTTATGAAAAATTTTCAAAAAATTTTCTCTTTTTATAGAAAATTTTCGAAAAATTCTGTTTTTTTTAGAAAAATTCTATTTTTTATAGAAATATTTTTATACAAAAAATTTTCGAAAAATTCACTTTATTATAGAAAATTTGTAGAAAAATTCTTTTTTTTAATAGACAGTTTTTTGAGAAATTATTTTGTTTATAGAAAATTTTCGAACAAATCTTTTTTTTATTAAAAATTTTAGAAAAATTTTGTATTTTATACAAATATTTTGAAAAATTATCTTTTGTATAGAAAATTTGAGAAAAAATTATTTTTTTCTATAGAAAATTTCCTATAAAATTTCTTTTTCTATAGAAAATTTTAGAGAAAATTTCTTTTCTATAGATAATTTTAGAGAAAATTTTCTTTTCTATAGAAAATTTACGTGAAAACTCTCTTTTCTATAGAAAATTTTCGAGATAATTCTCTTTTTTGTAGAAAATTTTCGAAAAAAATCTAATTTCTATAGAAAATTTTCGAGAAAATTCTCTTTTTTTGTAGAAAATTTTCGAGAAAATTCTCTTTTCTATAGACAATTTTAGAGAAAATTCTCTTTTCTATAGAAAATTGCGAGAAAATTATCTTTTCTATAGAAAATTTTCGAGAAAATTATCTTTTCTATAGAAAATTTTCGATAAAATTATCTTTTCTATAGAAAATTTTCGAGAAAATTATCTTTTCTATAGAAAATTTTCGAGAAAATTATCTTTTCTATAGAAAATTTTCGAGAAAATTCTCTTTTCTATAGAAAATTTTCGAGAAAATTCTCTTTTCTATAGAAAATTTTCGAGAAAATTCTCTTTTCTATAGAAAATTTTCGAGAAAATTCTCTTTTCTATAGAAAATTTTCGAGAAAATTCTCTTTTCTTTCGAGAAAATTCTCTTTTCTATAGAAAATTTTCGAGACAATTCTCTTTTCTATAGAAAATTTTCGAGAAAATTCTCTTTTCTATAGAAAATTTTCGAGAAAATTCTCTTTTCTATAGAAAATTTTCAAAAAAAATTATCTTTTCTATGGAAAATTTTCGAGAAAATTATCTTTTCTATAGAAAATTTTCGAGAAAATTATCTTTTCTATAGAAAATTTTCAAGAAAATTATCTTTTCTATAGAAAATTTTCAAGAAAATTATCTTTTCTATAGAAAATTTTCAAGAAAATTATCTTTTCTATAGAAAATTTTCAAGAAAATTATCTTTTCTATAGAAAATTTTCAAGAAAATTATCTTTTCTATAGAAAATTTTCGAGAAAATTCTATTTACTGTAAAAGATTTTCGAGAAAATTCTATTTACTGTAAAAGATTTTCGAGAAAATTCTATTTACTGTAAAAGATTTTCGAGAAAATTATTCTTTCAGTAGAAAATTTTCGAGAAAATTCTTTTTTTTTTATAGAAATCTTTGGAGAAAATTCTAATTTTTATTGACAATTTTTAATAGAAATATTTGGTCAAATTCTCTTTTCTAAAGAAAATTTTCGTAAATTTCTCTTTTCTATAGAAATTTTTCGTAAATTTCTCTTTTTTATAGAAAAATGTCCAAAAATTCTATTTTTATAGAAATTTTTCAAAAATCAATCTTGTTTATAGAAAATATCTCTTTTTTAAAAAAATTTTCTTTTTTTATCGAATGTTTTCAAAAACTTCTCCTATTTTATGGAATATGTTCAATAACTATCTTGTTATAGAAAATTTTCAAGAAATTTTTAAATTTAAAAGTATCTTTGAAATACTCATTTCCCAATTTGTTTTTTGTAGAAAATTTCCTTATTATAGAATTGATGTTTAATTATTGACACACAAATTATTAACAAATTTTAACTTTAAATTAAACTATAAAAGTATTTAGTTAAATTTAGATTGAAATAATTTAAGGTTTGTGTCTTAAATCTTTTGTTTTGCCAAACATTTTCTTTCTATACAAAGACATGATTTATCATTTAAATCAAGACAAAAAATCATAATTTATTGCCAAAAATGTTAAAACCATTATTAATGGGTTTCAAAATGAATTGCAAAAATTTTTCTATTTAACTATTTAAAGTAGCTGAAGCAAACAAAAGTAAATAGATTTCAATAAGAGGTGCCATTCATAGGTCTATTTTTTATTGCATATATAATAAAGTTATATTTTGAAACATTTATTACGTTTTCAATAAACTAAAAGCACTTTTAAGAAAACAATTGTTGTATATTTTCAATTGATGTCAAGTGTAGGTTTGTTTTCTAACAATTATTAAGAGAAAACTTTTTTCAATGTCATTGATATTTTATATTTTATAGTATATGCAAATTGTTTACATTAATTTGTTATTAATTAATTAAAAATTTTATTTTAATTTAATAGATATTAAACAGTAAACAAATTGCAGTTTAGGTGTTTAAAGAATGTTAAAAGTGGTAAATAGTTGCATAACAAAATTCTAGAAGAAGTGTGCTGTAATTAAACAATTAATATTTTTTTATAACTTAAATGTTTTGTATTACAATTTGTTTCTTAACAAATCTATTTATCCTTCATTAGTGTGTTTAATATTGTATTACCTTGTAATTCTTGTTTTCTTATGTTTCGTTTTTTGTAATATTGATATTTAATATATTTTTCAAGTGAAGATAATTTTATAAATATTTGTTAATTTAACATTTAAATGTCATCTTTATTTCTATGTTAATTCCTATATATATATATTTTTAATGCCAAAAACACTTGCTTATTTGTGGTTAAACTTTAAACTGGATTTTTAAGCCCACTGCATTGAACTTGTTTTTTTGGAAAAGATATATGATTTTTTAATGCAAAGTTGATTGGGACACATTAACCTAAACATGTCACTTTGATTTAAATGCAATTGAAATGATTTTAAATGAATTATGAATGACTACAGTACGTTACATTAAGCACTAAAGTTTTAAAGATTGTTTGGAGACAAAAAGTTCTGGAAAAAACGAAAATTATAAAATCTTTTAAAGCAAAGTTATATTTTTTGTATACATTTTCTATTAAAAAAGATTTTTAAATATTTTCTATAAAAAAAAAATTTCAAAAACATTATTCACCTAAACAAAAATTTCAAACTTCCCACACTTTTAACTAAATATATATGTATAAGAGGTTAATAAACATGATTACACATCATAATTTCCTCTTAATTTAAATGTTATTTACGCATTTAAATAAATATTTAAAAAAACAAGACAAGCCCCTTCAAATTGTTTAATAAAACAACAAAGCAAAAGATGAACAACATCAAAAAAAACGAAAACGAAACTCAACATGAGATCACCCTGCTTTCAAAAACATAACAATTACTAAACTCTAATAAAATATCAGGCTTATTTCCCATTTACACAATATTTAAAAAAAAAAATTTAAATTTTTTAGAAACAAAATAACAGCAAACAAATGACCATTGGTTTGGCTTGCATGGACAACAAGCATGATCAAACTTAAAACTGTAAATTTTGCGTTAAAAATTCAAATTGCATACATCCGCAAAACTCGATTATTATTATTATTATAAGTGTGTTTTTATTATGAAAACAACAGAGTTTTATAAACAAGCTATACAATTACGCAATGTTTGTAAATATTTATAAAAAAAAAATCAAAACAAACTAAATAAAAACTAAGTTACAGTAAGCAAAATCAATGTCAACAACATGTGAATTCAAAACGAAACTTGTATAGAAATGAATTTAAAATGTTGAAAATAAATAAAAATAATAAAAAAGATAAGCTGTATTAGTGTTTAATGAGACACATCTAAATGTAAGAATTTTTATACCCACCATCAAAAAAGATGGGGGGTATATTGATTTTGTCATTCCGTTTGTAACACATCGAATTATTGGTCAGAGACCCACAAAAGTATATATATTCTGGGTCCTCATTAAATTCTAAGACGATCTAGCCATGTCTGTCCGTCTGTCCGTCCGTCCGTCTGTCTGTCTGTCTGTTGAAAGCACGATAGAGTCCGAATGGAAAGAGCTAGAGGCTTGAAATTTCACATAAATATTTCTTATAGGTAAGGTTTGTTTGGTATTGAAAATGGCCAATATCGGTCCACGTTTTCGGATAGCCCCCATACAAGTGGCCCCTAGAAAAGCAGCTTTAACAGCCATAACTTGTTTAAAAATACGAATATACCGATGAAATTCGACAATTTCTTGTGATCCAAAATCACTGTGCAAAATTTTATGAGGATCGGTCCATAATTGACTCTACCCCCCATATAAGGTCCCCTTCAGAAAATGACTTTAACGCTCATTACTGGCTTAAAAATTCTAGTATATAGATGAAATTCGACATAAGTAATTTTCATACGAGTCAAAATCTATCTAAAAAATTTTATGTTGATCGGTCCATGATTGACCCTACCCCCCATATAAGGTCCCCTTCAGAAAATGACTGCAACGCTCATTAATGACTTAAAAATACGAGTGTAGCGATGAAATTCGACACAAATAAATTTTATACGAACCAAATTCTGTCTACCAAATTTTATGAGGATCCACCCATAATTGACCCTACCCCCCCATATAATGTCCCCTTCAGAAAATTACTTTAACGCTTATAACTGGCCTAAAAATACGAATATATAGATGAAATTAGACATAAGTAAGTTTCATTCGAGTCAAACGAGGTTTGATGGTGGGTATATAAGATTCGGCATAGCCGAATATAACACTCTTACTTGTTTTTTTTTTAATGAATTAAGACTAAATAAGTGGTTAATTGATTGTTAGTCTACAGCAAATTTTATAAAAAGAAAATTGCATTGCATTTTTATAAAAAGAAATTGCATTGCATTAATTGATTGTTAGACTACAGCAAATTTTATAAAAAGAAAATTTTCTAGAAAAATTTCTACAGAAAAGAAAATTTTATGGAAAATATTTTGTGGAAAATGTTCTATAGAAAAGAGAATTTTGTTGAAAATTTTTTATAGAAAAGAGAGTTTTCTCAAAATTTTTTATAGAAAAGATAATTTTCTCGAAAATTTTCTACAGAAACGTGAAATTTCTGGAAAAAACTTTATATAGAAAAGAGAATTTTCTCAAAAATTATCTATAGAAAAGAAAATTTTCTATGAAAAAGAGAATTTTATCGAAAATTTTCTATTGAAAAGATAATTTTCTCAAAAATTTTCTATAGAAAAAAGAATCTTATCGAAATTTTCTATAAAAAGATAATTTTCTTTAGAAAAGAGAATCTCTTGAAAATCTTCTATAGAAGAGAGAATTTACATGAAAATTTTGTAAAGAAATGAGAATTTCGTGGAAATTTTCTACAGAAAATATACATACTTTTCTAGAAAATTTTCTATAAAAAGGGAATTTTCTCGAAAATTTTTTTGAAAATGTTATATAGAAAAGAGAATTTTCTTGAAATTGTTCTTTAGAGAAGGGAATTTTGTCAAAAATTTTCTCAAAAAAATTTTGTAAAAAAATACTTTCTCGAAAACTTTCTATAGAAAAGAGAATTTTCTCGAAAACTTTCTATAGAAAAGAGAATTTTCTCTAAAATTTTCTACAGAAAAGAGTATTTTCTCAAAAATTTTCTATAGAAAACAGAATATTCTCAAACATTTTCTATAGAAAAGAGAATATTCTCAAACATAGAAAAGAGAATTTTCTCGAAAATTTTCTACAGAAAAGAGAATTTTCTCGAAAACGTTTTATAGAAAAGAGAATATTCTCGAAAGTTTTCTATAGAAAAAAGAATTTTATAGACAATTTTCTATAGAAAAGTTAATATTCTCGAAAATTTTCTATAAAAAAGTGAATTTCCTCGAAAATGTTTTATAGAAAACAGAATGTTATAGAAAATATTCTATAGAAAAGAGAATTTTATCGATAATTTTCTATAGAAAAGAGAATTTTATCAAAAACTTTCTATAGAAAAGAGAATTTTTTTCGAAAATTTTCTATAGAAAAGAGAATTTTATCGAAAATTTTCTATAGAAAGAGAATTTTCTCAAAATTTTTCTATAGAAAAGAAAATTTTCTATAAAAAAATTTACAGAATTTTCTATAAAAGATAATTTTTTCAAATTGTTCTATAGAAAATAGAATTTTCTGGAAAATTTTCTATAGAAAAAAAAAATTTTCTTGAAAATTTTCTATAGAAAAGACAATTTTCTCGAAAATTTCCTATAGGAAAGAGAATATTCTCGAAAATTTTGTATGGAAAAGAGCATTTTCTCGAAAATTTTCTATAGAAAAGAGAACTTTCTCAAAAACTTTCTATAGAAAGAGTGAATTTTCTCAAAAATTTTCTATAGAAAACAGAACTTTCTCGAAAACTTTCTATAGAAAACTGAATTTTCTCGAAAACTTTCTATAGGAAAGAGAATTTTCACGAAAATTTTCCATAGAAAAGTGAATTTTCCCCAAAATTTTCTATAGAAACGAGAATTTTCTCAAAAACTTTCTATAGAAAAGAGAATTTTTTCGAAAATTTTCTATAGAAAAGAGAATTTTATCGAAAATTTTCTATAGAAAACAGAATTTTCTCGAAAATTTTTCATAGAAAAGTGAATTTTCTCCAAAATTTTCTATAGAAAAGTGAATTTTCTCCAAAATTTTCTATAGAAACGAGAATTTTCTCGAAAACTTTCTATAGAAAAAATAATTTTTTCGAAAATTTTCGAAAGTTTTCTTAAGAAAAGAAAATTTTCTATAGAAAAGAGAATTTTATCAAAAATGTTCTATAAAAAGGAGTATTTTCTCGAATATTTTGTATATAAAAGAGAATTTTCTAGAACATTTTCTATAGAACAGAGAATTTCTTCAACATTTCTTTTCTTTTTTCTCGAAAATTTTCTATAGAAAAGAGATTTTTCTCGAAAATTTTCTATAGAAAATAGAATTCTCTCGAAAATTTTCTATAGTAAAGAGAATTTTTCGAAGACTTTCGTTAGAAAAGAGAATTTTTTGAAAATTTTCTATAAAAAAGAGAATTTTCTCAAAAATTCTTTATAAAATAGAACATTTTCTCGAAAAATTTCTATAAAAAGAGAAAAATGTCTATAAAAAAGAGAAAATTTTCTATAAAAAAGAGATTTTTTTCAAAAATTTTCTATAAAAAGAGAATTTTCTATAAAAGTAGAAGTTTTCAAGAAAATTTCTATAAATAAAACAAATTTATCGGAAATTTATTATGAATTTTTGAAAGATTTTCTCTTAAAAGAGAATTTTTCAAGAATTTTTCAAAATATTGAGTTTAGCTCAAAGGCATTACATTTTAATTAAAATGCATGACACAGTAAACTATAAAATCCAAGTATCACAACAATTATATCATTGGACATCAAAAGAAAAACGAAAACTAAATGATAACGATGACTAACGATCATCCTATTAAAAGTGATATGAAAAGAAACTTAAGAAATCAATTTAACAAAACGAGCTTAAAATATTAAACTAGTTAAATGTTTGAGTCAAAATACAAACAAATATTTAACTATTCAAATTATACATATACAGTATTGCTGAAAACCTTAGCAACTTTTTTGAAAGTGTTGTCTAGAGCTTGTATTGGCAGTGAAACAATCTTTTTGATAATAGCTTAGAGCCACAAAGTGTTAGCAAAAGTTGCTTAGATTTTGAACAATACTGTACATACATGTATATTTTCATTTGTCATCAAAGGAATATAATATCAAAGTGTATAAAATAATAGATTGTCATCGTATTCAATGAATCAAAACGTGAGATGTTTAAAATATTTTTTTTGATGAAATAGTTTTTTCAAACACCAACAAATAAATAAACGAGTTTTGAGAAATTTATATTTATACCAACTAAAAGAAGTAGTTAATTCAAAACAGTTTTTATGAATTTTTTTTTTTTTCAATATTGCAAAATGCTGTCTGTGCATTCAAGGAAATATTTAAAAAAGCGTTTTTTTATAAAGAATGGCTACGAAATTGTTTTTTTCAGCTTTATTAAACATTTTGAAATTTTTCGTAGAAAAATTTTTTTCTTATAAAATCGTATGGGCTGGTATTACTGGTAATTTTTTGGCTTCTTCTTATAAATGGGTCAACTGCAACTTGCAGTTTGTTTTCAGTTTTTAGTTTTGCGTGCGTAAAACACCAAACCTCTTGACTAGAGAGGGGAGTTGATGATTGTTCGCTAAAAAAAAACTTGGTAACTAAAGATGAGCAACCTGTTTTTTTTTGTTTGCAAAGTATCATTTTAATTCCATCTTTTTATAGAGAAAAAAAAAAAAACCAAAATAATTCAAGGCAATAAAAAAACTATTTAGGTTTTAAACCACAAAATAACTTTGGCTTAAAGCTGGTCATCATTTTGCAACATGAAATTTCTGTGGTAACTTTAGTTTACTCACAATATTACACAATATTCAACTTAATCATTTTTATATTGCTCCTATCTCTCTCTCTCTTGTCATATAAAATATTTATAAATATTTGTTGTCTGAAACATCAACTGTTTTTTTTTTTTTTTTAGTTGATATGAACGCATATTTTGTTTAATACTTTTTACATGCTTGAAATTTCATTCATTCATGCTCATCTACTGTCTGTAGTCTACACAGCAGCATCATCATCATCATCATCTATAATTTATGGATTTACCATAAAAATTTATCAATATATTGTAGTTGTTAACAAAAATAAAATGTTAAGAGTGTGCTGTGTATAAAAGTATGATGTAATTTATTTGAATTAATGGCCACAGCTGCGTCACTGCCCAAATCTTTGAATTTGATGTTGATGATCTTATGCTGATCATAACAAATAAGTTACAATGGTTTGAATGGATGAACGACAAAACAATGGAATTTTAAAAAGTTTCTTGTAATTGTGAGTTTGATTGGTGACATTTGTAAGTTTGTTATTTGTTAAATATAATAAAAGGTTTGTATGGGTTGTAGAGATCTTCTAACTCTTTGAATACAAATTGAAACTAATCTATAGGTTAACATGATCAGTATGATGTATAACTTTCAATTTCTAATATTTTGGCAAAAGTTTAATTGATCTCTTGTCAAAATAGTGATCTTTTCACAAAGAAGTAATCTGCTAATAATATAGTAATATTTTGTTTAAAAAACGATCTTTTATCAAAACAGTGATCATTAGATTAACAAGAGATCTTTCAACCAAAGGGTGAAATCACTCTCAAAAGAGTGATCTTTTATTAAAAAGAGAATTTCTCCGCTAAAATAGTGATCTTCTAGATTACCAACTCTTTCAATTTAATTTGAAAATAATATAAAAACTTACATACAAACAGGATCAATAAGATCTAAGATCTCTCAATTTCTAATATTTTGGCAAAAGTTTAATTTATCTCTTCTGACAAAGAAGTAATCTGCCGATAATAGAGTAAACTTTTGTTTAAAAAGCGATCTTTTATTAAAAATGTGATCATTGCTTTAGGTGGGGTCTTTCACCCAAAGGGTGATATCACTCACAACAGAGTGATATTTTGTTAAAAGAGAATCCTTTGCTTAAAGAGTGATCTTCTAGATTACCGAATCTTTCAATTTAATTTGAAAATAATATAAAAACTTGCATGCAAACAGGATCAATTTCTAAAAATTTGGAAAAAGTTTGATTAATCTCTTGTCAAAAAAGTGACCTTTTGACAAAGAAATAATCTTTTGTTTAAAAAGCGATCTTTTATCAAAAGAGTAATCATTTGTTTAACGAGAAGTCTTTTACCAAAAGGGTGATATCATTCTCAAAAGAATGATATTTTGTTAAAAGAGAATTGTCTTGCTAAAAGAGAGAGGGATCTTTTGCCTTTTGTAAAAAGAGGTTTGTCTGATTTTCTAGATTATGAAATTACTCTCAAAAGAGTGATCTTTTGTTAAAAGAGAATTCTTTCGCTAAAAGAGTGATCTTCTGTTTTGAAAGAGGTTTGTCTGATTTTCTAGATTACCAACACTTTGAATTGAAACTAATATAAAAACTTGCATGTCAAACAGCATCATAGATCTTATTGATCTTTTTATTTTTATTATTTTGCCAAAAGTTTGATAGATATCTCTTGTCAAAAAAAAAAAAAAAAGATCTTTTAGCAAAGAAGTGATCTTTTGCCTAAAGAGTGATTTATTATTAAAATGTGATCATTTGCTGAAAGTTTGTTTGTTGCCAAAAGAGTGATCTTTTGCTAAAAGAGAGATATTTTTAAAAAAAGATTTGTATGAGTTTTATTGATCTTTTAACGTTTGGCAATGAAGTGGTCTGCGAATGATATGGTAATCTTTTGTCTAAAGAACGATTTTTTTTTTATCGAAAGAGTGATCATTTGTTAAACGAGGATGTTCATTTGTTTCAAAGACCGAACTCTTTGAATTCAAATTGAAATTAATTTAAACGCCTGAATGACAAATAGGATCAATAGGATCTACACATACTTATAGTGAAAATGTGATTTTTTGGAAAAGAAGTGATCTTTCAATAATTTTGTTTAAAGATCGTTTTTTAATTGAAAGATTTTTTTCAAAAGAGACATAAAATAGAGATCTCTTGCCAACAGGGCGTTGTTTGTCAAAAAGTTTTCAGATTCCAAAAGATCATTTGTTAAAAGGGAGATTTTTTACTAAAAGAGAGAGAGATTGATCTTTTTCTAACAAAATTTTCATTTTATCGAAAATGTTCAATAGAAAAGAGAATTTTATAGAAAATTTTTTATAGAAAAGAAAATTTTCTCGAACATTTTCTATAGAAAAGAGAATGTTTTCGAATATTTTCTATAAAAGTATAATTTTCTTGAAGATTTTCTCCAAAAAGAGAATTTTCTCGAAAATTTTCTATAAAAAGAGAATTTTCTAAAAAAATTTCTTTAAAAAATATAATTTTCTCGAAAATTTTTTATAAAAAAGTGAATTTTCTTGAAACTTTTCTATTGAAAAGAGAATATTCTCGAACATTTTCTATAGAAAAGAGAATATTCTCGAACATTTTCTATAGAAAAGAGAATATTCTCGAACATTTTCTATAGAAAAGAGAATGTTCTCGAACATTTCCTATAGAAAAGAGAATGTTCTCGAACATTTTCTATAGAAAAGAGAATTTTCTCGAAAATTTTCTATAGAAAAAAGAATGTTCTCGAATATTTTCTATAGAAAAGAGAATGTTCTCGAACATTTTTTACAGAAAAGAGAATGTTTTTGAAAATTTTCTATAGAAAAGAGAATTTCCTCGAAAATTTTCTATATAAAAGAGAATTTTCTCGAAAATTTCTTTTTTTCTATAAAAAAAGTTTTATAAGAAAAAGACATTTATCGAAAATTTTCTATAAAAAAGAGAATTTTATCAAAAATTTTCTATATATTTTTTTTAATTTTTTATAAATTATAGAATTTTTCGAAAATTTTTTGTAAAAAAAGATAATTTTATAAAAAAATTAAAAAAAAAAGAATTTCGATAATTTTGAATGATGGGAAAATTGTGAAATACGAACAAAATTTAAATTTAGCCGGGAAACAGGTCCGCAGTAATGTAAAAGTAATCAAAAATGTGTTTGTAATGAAGGTGTCAAAGGTCATAAACAAAACAAAAGAAGTTTGAAATACATACCAGGAGAAAACTTAAAAGTAAAGCTAGAAATCTAAAAAAGCTAAAAAAGTAGGAAAATTATAAAAAGGTGCTAAAAAAAGAATATTATAAAAAACTATATACAGGAAAAAATATACAAAAAAAAAATCAACTCGGAATTATGGCTGACAGTTAAAATTTTTCTAATTATAACTAAAATCCATAAAGCCAAAACAAGGGGAAATCAATAGCTGTACAAAAATTTAAAAATATTTGTGTTTAAAAAAAGTAAAAAATTGGAATTATAAATAAAAAAGGGTGTGTGTGTATTTTTTGTTTTGTTTATATATTTATATAACAATTTGTTGTTGTTTTTATTATTATTATTATTATTATTATGTAATTAATTATAAGGTAATTTGTGTATAAATTATAAAATTTTTACAACTAAAGGAAAAAATAAAATGAAAAAAGTGTAAGAAGAGGTTAAAAGGTAAAATAATAAAAAAAATTATAATATAAAAAATAATTAATTAAAATAAATTTTTGTGTTTTTTTTTAAGAAAAAAAATATATATATAAAATAAAATATAAATTTTTACACAAAACTGAAGCAAATTTTTTAAATTGTGTTTTAAATATTTTTTTTAAAAAAAAAGTATATAGAATTATGGCAAATTTTTTTAAGAAACAATGGTTGGTTGATTGGTTGATTTTTCTTTAAAATGAACAACAGTTTTCGTGGGTTATATAACTAAATATTGTGGTATATTAACTAGTCGAAAAAAAGCTCTGTTAGATGATCTTGTTTATTTTTTTAATTTCCAAACAAAATTACGAAATAAGCACAACAAGCAAACGCAGCCAATTATTTGTTTGTTTCAAATAATTAAAAAAAATAATAAATATAAAATTATATACAATTTATTTTTATATAGAAAAATGTAGAGAAATTACAAAAAAAAAAATTATATAAATTTCTTTACAAGTAAGACTAGAGAATGAAGAAAAAAAAATATACATAAATAAGTTTATTGTCAAAAAACAAAAGCTTAAAAGCTTTATAGAAAAAATTGGCATAAGCTTAGAAAGTTTACATAAATTCAAAGTTTTGGGGAAAAAAACTTTTTGTGGAAAATTTTTTAGCAAAAGCTTTAAAAGCTTTTTCCTATAAAACCAAATAAATTAATAAAATTTATATAAACTTTAACTATTTAAAGATGTTGAACAAGTTTAAATTTAGAAAAAAAGCTTTTTTTGAAATACATAAAGCTTTTAAGCTTTATTTTTTTTCTAGATATTTGTTAAATAAAAACAAAAACAAAAAAAAATTTATCTTATGTACTATGACAAAAAGCAGCAGTTTATTTTTTATTACTGTTTATTTAAAATTATCGTTTTTACAGAGCTTTTTTGCTTTAGCTTTTTCTTTTTTTGAATAAAACCTTAAACCCTATTAGCTAATTTACTACTTTAACTTTCACTGACTAATTCTGTGGCGGCTGGTGCCAACGTTGTAAAAGTTGCAGTTTGCTTATTCTTAAATTTTCTCGATTTTGATTTACGCGGTTGCTTACGACGCACCACGGTTGTTTCCGAACTAAAACTAACTGTTTCACTAATTTTACTACCAATAGTGCTACTGGTTGTACTACCAACACTACCCTCATTTATAGTATAAAGCTCAGTTTGTGTTACTTCCTCTACCTGGTCCAAAGGACTTTTAGAGGTTTCTGTTTTAGTTTGAACATGTTTTTCATTTTGTGTTAGGGAATTTAGTAGAGGAGCTTTTATAATGGAAGCTAAACGACTGGAGAAAGCCGCATTGGAATCATGTATTTCAGGGTTTTGTTGTGTTTGCGTTTCACTATTAGCATTAAGGATTTGTTGGGTATTGGTAACGGGATTTACGGCTATGGTTTCTGTTTCGGTTTGGGTATGTGGTATAATGTTGTTTTCTATTTGTGGTTGTTCTTGCTGTTGTTGTTGTTGTTGTTCATCTTCTTCCACTTCTACGCCATTAACCATTTTTCTCACTTTACTGAGTATAACTTTGTCTAGATTAGCTATGGATATAACAAGGGGTGAGGATTCATTGGATTCAGGACGTAATAAGGGTACTATAGGTCTTACATATTGTGGAAATAGAGCAGCAGCTACTGTGGTAGCTTTTGTTTCCTCCGCGGGGGCTACAGTCGATGACTCTGTTTGAAGAATCTCGGGTGCCGGTGTAGTAGTAAGAACAGCTGCCGTAGAATACTCCACATTTTCAAAGAGTTTTTCTATAGGTGTCGAAGAGGAAGAGCTGGAAGTTGTTGAGTTTGAAGAACTTGCTGCAGTATCAGTTTCACTTTCTTTGCTATTGGGTTCTAAATTGATGCGAGCTACATCAAAGGATATGGCTTTGAAAATGTTAAAAGCTTCTGTGCTAGTTTCTGTGTACGGTTTTTCGGTTGTGCTTTCTACCCGATAACTATTAGAGCTTTCTGTTGAAGATATTAAATCATCAACACTGGCACTATCACTGCTGGCATCCTGTTTAACAAAAGCCACATCTTCTACGGTATTCAAAACCTTACCTTTACGAGCACTTTCGAAAAGACCTTCCAACGAAATGGTGGATGTTTCAATGGCTTCCCGTATTACTTCGGGCACCAAAGCTTTACCGGACCGCTCTTCAATACTACCTTCAGGCAAGGTGTAACGTACTGGTTGCGAAGCCCAAGGTACAGTAGGTTCGGTGGGTGTATAATCGGTTACCGTGCTGCGTCCCTCAATTGTTATATCACTACCATCCACCTGATGCACATATTTAACCACACTAATTTCGCCCAACTGTTCGACATGGGGCAAAGATTCCACCTTGTACGTTTGGGAACCCTCAACGGCTACAATGGTATTGGCCTTGGACTTGCGTCTCAATTTCTCTTCCTTAGAGTTAACCTCAACAATGCGATTGATTTCCACTACCTTATGTTTCGGTTTAACTCTTTCGACTATGAGACGTGGCACCATTTGGTAGCCTTCATTCAAAGGATTTGGCGTGGTATGTTCAGCATCGGATAAGGTAAAGATATGCAATAAGGTGGTACTAGGTGGTGGTGTGGTTGTAAAGCCATCCTGTGAAGAAATTTCATTAAGATTGTTAAGATTGTTACTTAGATTTGCTTCGTCAGTGTTTTGAGTGCCAATAAAGGTGTTACTATCCAGTGTGGTGGTTTGTTCTTGTTCTTGTGTATTGGTGTTTGAAGTGATAGTGGTGGCATATTCATTAACAGATAACTGATAATTTTCTTCATTATCATTATCATTATCATCATCTTCATTTTCATATTCTGTGTTTGTTTGCTGTTGTGTGTTCTCATTTAGTTTGGCCACTGGTATGTTTAACTTTGGTTTAAGAGTTGTGTGTTTTTTACTATTAATATCGAATATTTTCTTATTACGGGCATTTAAAGCCTCAATATTCAGATCTTCTATAAGTGGATTACTGTCATTGCTGAAGTCAACGGTAGCTTCAGTTGTAGGTCCGGTGTATTTGCGTTCGTATGCTCTTGTGTTAGGATTAATAAACGGCGCTGGTTTAGTAGGTATTAGTACAGTAGTACGTTCAAAATCGTTAGCCACAGGTTTAATAGTTAGATTTGGCACTGAAACGCCCAAAGGACGATTAACCACGCGTGGTTTTACCGTCGATCTAGAGGAAACACCAAAACGATTTGCTTTATTGCCGGGTGTGGTGGTAGTGGTAATTGCTCCCGGTCTATAGGGGGTATTAGCTACACGTGAGGGTGTGAAGGGTTTCTTGATGGTGGGTGTTGTAGTTAGAGCCGGTCTGGCTCCAGGAGGTATGCGATTGTCTTTGGGTTTGTAAGTGGGACGATTGGCAATGGTTTTGTCAGCATCTTGTGTGCTTTCTTCTTCATCCTCTTCTTCGTCCTCCTCCTCTTCTTCATCCTCATCTTCTTCCTCCTGTTCCTCTTCCTGTTCATTATCGCCGGAACCTTGTTCTTTAGACAAATTGGAGGGTTTTTTCAAAATAGTTGTTTGTGCTCTATTAAACAAGCCAGGTGGTCTAGCAATGATGGGTTTAACAGTTTGTAGCGGTTTAGCCACAACATTTACTTTAATCTTTTCAACTTCCTCCTCTTCTTCTTCTTCACCTTCACCACCTTCCTCTTCTTCATCATATTCCTCATAATCTTCACCGCTTTGTCCTCCAGCAGAACCCTCTATCTTAAACCGCTCAGTTCCTGGTAATATATTACCTCTGGGATCTTTTCTTACAAAACCTTCACCGGTATTACGATTGCTGGCATTGAAGGGATGGTATCTGCCAAACTTGCGTCTTACATATTTACGTTTTCCCTTCGTTGTGGGTATTCTTATGGTGGTGGTACTTAAAGCACTTAGTGGTGGCTTGGTGGGCACGTAAGGTCTTTTGGCTACTAGTTTACGACGGAAAGTGGGTTTTACACGGGGAGCGGAAGTGGTGGATTCCTCAACTTCTCCTGATTGTGTTTGTTCTGAGGATAGTCCTTCGCTACTGACAGCGGTTAATCTGGTTCTAGGTACATAAGGTTTTCTAGTTGTGAAAGCTTTACTAGATTCCAGCAAATCACCCTCTCCAGAGGATTCTTTTATTTCAGTGGTAGTGTCATTTTCATCAGCTTCTTCTTCTACACTGTTAGAACGTATTAGCGTCGTACTGGTTCTTTCCGACAAAAGTTTCTTTAGTCTAGAACTTACTACGCCCTGTTCCTCTTCTCCTTGGGCAAGTTTGTTTTGCACCTTATCACGTATCTTTTGCAAATTCAAACTTTCTTGGGTAGTGGAATCATTGTCGCCTTCTTCTACCTTATAATTGACCGTTGTAGTATTTTTGGTTTCCAATAGCTTTTTAAGTTTAACACTTACAACTCCCTCCTCTTGATTACCCTTAGCCAAGTCTTGTTTAACCTTGTTGCGCAATTTAAGCAAAGTATCTTCCTTTTCATCAACTTCGGCTTCGGTTTTAGTTGATTTCAAACGATCGCTTAATACACCCTCGACTTGAGTGCCCTTGGCTAAATCTTGTTTAACCTTATTACGCAGTTTCAGTAACGGATTGTCGGTTTCATGTTCCTCTTCTTCGCTGTTGACTTTTGAGGTTTTGAAACGATTACTTAGTACACCTTCGACTTCGCTGGACTTGGTTAAATCTTGTTTAACTTTGTTACGCAGTTTAAGTAAAGGATCATCTTTTTCTGTTTCCTCTTCAGCGCTAGCCACCTTTGTCGTCTTGAAACGATTACTTAAAACTCCCTCTTCTTGGTTACCTTTAGCTAAATCTTGTTTAACTTTATTGCGTAGTTTCAGCAAAGGATCATCAGTTACCTCATCTTCAGTCTCCACTTTCGTGGCCTTAAAACGATTACTCAAAACACCCTCTTCTTGACTACCTTTAGCTAAATCTTGTTTAACTTTATTGCGCAGTTTCAGCAAAGGATCATCAGTTACTTCCTCTTCACTGCCAGTTCTAGTGCTCTTAAAGCGTGTACTTAGTACTCCCTCTTCCTGTTGGGTAACTTGCTCAGTTATGACTTTGTTGCGCAATTTTTGGAAATTTAATACTTTGTTAGCAGTAGTTTCCTTTGAAGTTTGACTTTCTTCTTCTTCCGAATGAGTGGTAGTTTCTAGCACTGAGGTGTTAGTAGTATCGTTATCCTCTTTGATCTCCGTACTACTTTCGGTGGTGGCAGAAGCGTTTGGTTTAGAGTATCTGAAACGATTTGTTGAGGTATAAATGACAGGTTTAGCCGTTGTTATTGGTTGAGTTTCTTCTTCTGAATCCTCATCTTCTTCATCTTCGTCCTCTTCCTCGTCGTCATCATCAACATTATTTTCTGTAGTCTTAGAACCTTCGGTAGTTGTCGATGACTGCAAACGGTTGGCGGTGAATCTATTACGATTGGCAGTACCAAACAAAGAAGTTCTCGTGGTGGTGCTTGTTACACCACTGGGTAGAGTAAATTTATTTATTCCACGATTCTTTAAAATCTCCGACTTCTTGTCTGTCGTTTCTTCATCAACTTCTTCCTCCTCTTCACTGCTTTCTTCCTGTTCTTCACCATCTTTGTTATCATTCTTTCCCAAATTGAATTTCGTATTACGATTGAAGCCATATCTGGTAGTGTTTTGTATTCTCTGCAAGAGAGTAGATGTGGCGACACTAGAACTTTCAATTACTGCTTCCGTAGTACTCTCCGTTGTTCTATTTAGCGGTCTTATTAACTTACGTATTACCTTGCGGAAGCGTTTGGGTGTGGGTTGTGAGGTTTGTGGTGGTGGTATAGCGGTGGTTTGTGTTTCAGTGATTTCGGTTTCAGTTTCTGTTAGTGTTTGAGTTTTAGCTATTTGTGAATCTACTTGATCACTACTAACACTACTAGATTTAACTATATTTTGGGTTTCAGTGTGGCTATTAATTGAATTAGTAGCACTACTAGCATTTGCATTGGCAGACACTACCGGACGTTTTAATTTTATGACTTTAATGCGTCTTTGCAAAGGTGTAGCCGGACGACTAGAAGGACTCTCTGTGGTTGTGGTGATGGGTGCAGTTGTTTCGGGTATATTTGTGCTGGTTTCCCTTTCACTTTCATTATCTTCATTAACATTTACCTGAGCTTTAGCAGCAACTTCTTTAGTGGCTTCTTTAACTTCTTTCTTAACTTCTAGGGGTTTTTCAGTGGTGGTTGTTGTTGTTGTAGTAGTAGTTGTTGTGGTTGTTCTACGTTGGAATTGATATTTCTGAAAACGTCGTTTAGAATCATTATCATCGCCCTTATTAGCATTATTATCATTAAAATCATTATCATTGACATTAGACTTATTACTATTACTATCTTCTGCCCTTTCCTCTTCATCATCTTCTTCTTCATCATCATTATCATCATCAATATCCTCATTATTATCATTATCTAACTTAACATTATCATCATTTTCTTGATTTATATGACTAGGTGCCGTGTTAGTATTCGTTTGACTTAAATTAATTTTAATTCTATTTAAATAATTGGCTACGGTGCTATTGCTACGATTAGTACCAAACCTGTTAGTGTTAGTATTTGCTGTTGTTGTTATGGCCACCTCATTAACATTATCCTCTGTTGTTAGTTCAGAGGATTTAGAGGTTTCTGTGTTAGCAGTAGTAACTGTGGTTTGTGTCTTGGCTCTAGCGTTTAGTAAATTTTTAAGTCTATCGTTCACTAGCCCTTGTTGTTCGTTGTCAGTATCCTGAGTTTGTCCTAATCTAACGCGATTGCGTAATGTTAATAATGAGGAACTAGGTTCCTTAGAGGCAAGTTCTTGACTGGCAAGTTGTTCTTGAGTATTATCTTCTTCATTGTCAGTAAATTCTTCTTGTTCTTCTTCTGAATCCTCTTCATCATCCTCATCTTCTTCTTCATCCCCTACCTCGTTTTGTGGTCTCTTAGGCAAAGGTCGTTTGAATTGAGGTCTATTGAAATTGAAAGGTTTTAAGGTCGCTTTAGTTTCTGTTTGACTTTGGGAATTGGAATTGATGCGCTGTTGTCTGTAACCGCCAAATGGACGACGAGTTGTGGGCCTAATAGCTGTGTTTTCATTTTCGGTTTCTTCTTCTTCGTCTTCTTCATCTTGTTGGTTATTACGATTATACAAATTTCTATTGATATTCAATCTAGATCTTTGTGTAGTTGTTGCTGCTTGGGTTCTAGAGTTTAGATTCAATCTCTGACGTTGGCTAAATGAACCCAAAGTACGTTTCGTGGACACTTCCAAGGGTTCTTCGGTTTCTTCGAGTTCATTTTCGGAGGTTATTTCCGTAGCGCTTGGAGCTTTCGTTGTGGTTTTAAATCGATTGAATTTGGCAAAAGTTCGCTTAGTAGTAGATTCCGTTAAGGCTTCCTCATTTTGCTCTTCTTGATCTGTCTTTAAAGTGGATTCCTCGTTTGTTTGAATCTTATTAAGTCTGGTAAATGTTCTTTTGTTGGCAGCATCATTGGAGCTGGATTCTTCATTTGATTTCTCTGACGTTTGGAAACGATTAAGTCTACCAAAGGTTCTACGTGTTGTAGAATCAATTTGTGTTAATTTGGTAGTTGTTGGCTTTTCCTCATCAAGTTCTGAATTTTCTTCAATGGCAGGAACTTTGGTAGTAGTTCTACCAAATGGAGGTCGTGAACGATTATTAAATAATAATGATTTGCTGGTAGTTGTAGATTCATCCTCAGTTTTTTCGGTAGATGTTGTAATAGCTTCAGTTGTGGTAGATGTTATAGGAACTGATGTGGTCGTACTATCTTCATCGAGTTCGTTAAGAGTCGATATATTGTCTTTAGAACTATTAACGGTCGTTTCTTGATCCATAATAGTTTCCGTTGAGTCTTCTTCCAGAGATTCTGTCTCACTAGTACCCGGTGCTACCGTTGTTGTAGTTGTTGGTAGGCGTATACGTTTACGTATAATTATTCTACGTCTTGGAGTAGAGGATTCTTCAGTTGCCTTAACGGTGGTGCTCTCTAAAGCTTCTACAACGGTGGTAGATTCAGAGGAGTTATTAAGAAGTTCTTCATGTTCAGTTGACTTATCTTTCTCATTCTTAATGATTTCATTACCATTAGATGAAATTTCGGTGGTTGAAATTTCCTTTTCTTCTGCATGTATTTCTTCATCACTTTCGAGTGTACTTTCATCGAGAGAATTCTCAGTTGGGGCTTCCGTTGTGGTTGGTCTATTCAAAATACCGAATGCTTTCCTTGTTGGGAATGTACGTTTCGTGGTAGATTCATTACCATCATCAGTATTACTTTCTGTGGTACTTTCATCATTCGGTTTTTCAGTAGTAGTGGGACGATTTAAACCACCAAATGGTTTTCTAGTAACTAAAGTTAGTTTGGTAGTGACTTTTGGAGTTGCCGATTCTTCTACCGATTCATCTTCTGTTACAGCTTCAGTAGTTGTAACAGTTTTAGAACGATTAAAACCACCAAATGGTCGTCTTGTTGGCAAAGTACGTTTTGTAGTAGTTTCTTCATTTGCCGCATTCTCTTCATTTTCTTCGTCCGATTCTTCTTCAGTTACAGTTTCAGTAGTTGTCACAGTTTTAGATCGATTAAAACCACCAAATGGTCTTCGTGTTGGCAAAGTACGTTTTGTAGTAACTTCAACTTCTTTTTCGCTTTCGACAGTACTATCAAATTCTTCATCAACTGTTTCGCTAGTGGAAGTTCTTAATTTATTAATTCCGAAGGAACGATTTCTTTGTATAGCAAATGGTCTTCTTGTAGGCAAAACACGTTTTGTAGAAACTTCTTCAGTTACCGAACTTTCTTCTTTATGCTCTATAGTGTTATCTGTTTCTACGACTGGAGCTTCAGTAGTTGTTGGCCGTTTAAAAGCACCAAAAGATCTTCTGGTGGGTACAATGCGATTTGAAGAAATTACTTTCTTGGTAGAACTATCTTCATTATTTTCAACTGTACTGTCCGTTTCTTCCACTGAAATTTCAGTTGTTGTGGCAGAGGGACGTTTAAATCCTCCAAATGGTCTTCTGTTAGCCAATGTTTGTTTGGTCGAAACTGTTTCTGTCTCTACTGTGCTTTCAATTTTTTCAGTCGTAGCTTCGGTGGTAAGAGTTCTGGCTCGATTTAGACCACCAAATGGTCTTCTTGTGACCAAAGTGCGTTTTGTGGAAACTACTTCATTTGTCGTGCTCTCCTCATCATTTTCTACTGTACTCTGTGTATCTTGGACTGTAGCTTCGGTAGTTGTTGGTCGAGTAAAACCACCAAATGGTCTTCTCGTAGGTAAAGTACGTTTGGTCGAACTCTCCTCCTTATTCTCTACAGTGCTCCCTGTTTCTTCGACTGTAGCTTCGGTTGTGGTTGGTCTACTAAAACCACTGAGTGGTCGTCTTGTTGGTAGACTATGCACTTCCGTAGAAACTTCTTCATTTGTAGAACTCTCCTCCACATTATTTACCGTGCTATCCGTTTCGTTAAAAACTGTTTCAGTGGTAGTTGTGGGTTCAGTTTGGTCTGATAAATTATGTTCTGTGGAATCTTCTTCAGACATATCCTCAATATTCTTGACCGTACTGGTGCCTTCCTTATCATTAGCTTCAGTACTCTCATGTTCCTTATCTGTTGCTTCTGTAGTGGTGGGATTAATAGAACTAGCTGTGGAATCTTCTTCAGTCGAAGAAACATCTTTATTATTTTCCGTAGTAGTCTCTATTTCTTTGACTGTAGCTTCGGTAGTTTCGGGTGCATCCTCAACTTCATTATTTTCTTCATTCTCTTGCGTACTATGCTCTTGTTCAACTAGAGTTTCCGCAGTAGTTGTTGTTGTCAAATTTTGTTCTGTGGAATTTTCTTCATTTTCAGAAATTTCCTCAATATCCTCCATCTTCACCGTGCTAGGTGTTTCTTCAACTGCAGCTTCAGTAGTTGTTGGTCGACTAAATCCACCAAATGGTTTTCTTGTGGGCAAAGTACGTCTGGTGAAAACTTCTTCATTTTCAGAGTCGTTATCCTCATCATTTTCTACTGTACTCTCGTTTTCTTCAATCGTAGCTTCAGTAGTTGTCGGTCGTGTAAAACCACCAAATGGTTTTCTCGTGGGCAAAATACGTTTTGTGGAATCTTCTTCATTTGCTATTGTACTCTCGGTTTCTTCAGTTGTAGCTTCAGTAGTTGTCGGACGCGTAAAACCACCAAATGGTCTTCTCGAGGGTAAAGTACGTATTGTGGAAACTTCCTGATTTGCGGAGTTGTCATCCTCATCATTTTCTACTGTACTCTCGGATTCTTCAATTGTAGCTTCAGTTGTTCTTGGACGATTTAAACCACCAAATGGTCTTCTAGTTAACAGAGTACGTTTGCTAGAAACTTCGACTTTTGCAGTAGTTTCGCTTTCGTTTTCCGTTGTACTATCAATTTTTTCAGTTGCCGACTCGGTAGTTGTGGTTTTTAAACGCTGAGAACCAAATGAACGTCCAACTTGAGCAAATGGTCGCCTATTCAAAGAAATGCGTTTTGTAGTAATTTCTTCATCTTCGGCCTCATTTTCCAAGGTACTATCATCAACTTCTTTTGTTGCAACTTCGGTTGTGGTAATCGCACTTAATCTGGTTACTCCGCCAAATGTACGTCGGGTGGGAAGAGCTTTAGGTCTTGGTGCTACAGCACCAAAACTACGACGAGTTGAAGTTTCTATTTTCTCTGGAGCTTCATCTTCCTGTTCCTCGTCGTCGACATCATCGCTTTGTGGCGTTGTTGTGCCATAACGTATTAGACGATTGAAAGAACGTTTAGTAGTTGAATCAGAGGTCAAGGGGTTTTCTGTTGTTTTTCTGGTGGGTAAAACTCTTGAGCGATTAGCTAATAATGAATTTTTGCGGGTACTGGCAATATTTGTTTCACTATTTTCTTCAGTAGTACTTTCATCTAAATCATCATCGGTGATTTTAGGAGTGGTTGTTCTGAAGCGGTTTAGACTATTGAGACCTCGTTGTCGGTTGGCTAATAAAACACTTTTACGTGTAGCTGTTTCCGTAGTTGGTACCGCAGAGGAGGTTTCTTCATCTTCCTCCTTTTCCGTATCTTCCTCCTCTAAGCTTTTGGCTATTGTTGTGCGTAAACGCTTGAGTGCCGTAAAAGATCTCCTGGTTGTGGAATCTTCATTGATTTTTTCGTCATTGATTGGTTTGTTTGTCGTTGACTTAATTAAGGGACGATTTATTCTAGTATATGTTTTACTGGTCACTTTTTCCGTTAAAGATTCAGTTTCAATAGCCCCAGTAGTTTCTTCGGAAATTGAGCTTGAAGTTGTGGAAGTTTCAATAGTTGATTCTTCTTCTTTCGCAGGAGCTGCTGTAGTAACACGTATGCGTTGTCTAATTACAACTTTTTTAGGAATTGAGGTAACTGTACTTGTTTCCTCAGTAGTGGATATAGATTCGTCGGATTCCGTAATATCTTCACAGCTAACAATCTCATCTTCCTCTGTCGGGAGTTTTTCGGTGGTGACATCAATTTCAACAACTTTCATGGTAGAAGTTTTTACTTCTTCAGTTCCAAAATCAGCATCTTCCTGATTTTCATCTATATGTTCAGCAGAAACTGAAGTATCTTTCTCATCATCTTCATTAGCAGTTGTGATTTCCGGTTTTAGAGTAGTGAAACGATTTTTGGATAAAAATAAGCTTTTAGTTTTTGAAGTTGTTTCCAACTCCTCTCCATCGCCATCTTCATTATCAGTTGTCGTTTCCGGCTTAAGTGTAGTGGATCTGAATCGATTTATTTTGGAAGGTAAAGCTGTAGTTTTTAATGGTTTTTGATCTAAGATGGTAATTTTCACATGACGAGCATCAGCCACAGTACTTTGCGATAATTCCTCATTATCATTATCGGTTAATTTCGTTGTTAGTTTTGTAAAAGTCTTAAAAGTTTTGCCTTTTCTACCCAGAGCTTCATTCACTTCCAAGGCATTTTTAAGGGATTCTTCATTTAGTTCAGCAGTGTCTTTTAATTGATTTCTTTCTCTAACATCACTTTCATCCATCACCTCTTCGGCCGATGAGACATATGTGGACCCAAGAGTTTTATCCCCCGGGTGACCTAATTTGACCCGGGGGTTTTCAATAAAAAATGACTGAGTTCCTGATTAATCTCTTGTGCCTGTTCCATAGCCTTAATGGCTAAAACCTCATCGGTTAGTTCTGGTTCGGGCTGTACATGATCACTGCTGACATTGAAGACTTCATGTATTTGTTTAGCTATATCGACATTAGTCTCCACCGAAGTTTCGGGAGCTAAAGTAATGGGATTGATGTGTATAATGGGCGAATCTTTGTAGTATTGATAGTATTTGCGTCTGTGGTAAATGGGTAGGGAGAGATCTAGACCCTTTGTTAAGCCTGAAGTTATTTCGTTTTTGGTCTCCAAAGCATCCATTACTTCAGTGTGTGTAACTTTTTCAGTTTTAGTTTTAAAATGTTCCACTGCTTGAGCTAATTGATTCTGTAGCTTGTTCAAAGAATCATGTTCCAGTACACTGCCAGTTGTAGTTTCAACATATTGTTCAGTGGTGGATGAGGGATTGGTTGTTTCGATAGTTGTCGCCTCAGTTGTAATAGGTTCACTAGTGGTGGTACTTAATTCCTCGGCAGCTTTTGCTGTTTTAGTTTTAAAACGGTTTAAACTGACATTGCCCTGTTCACTTTTGCTTATAGAAGTTTTAGTGATTTCCTCAGTAGTAGTTGTTGTCGTAGTTTTGGAGGAGCTAGCTGGTCTTTTAAAAGTAAAAGAGCTCTTGGTTGCAGAATCATCGTCAGAGATTTCTTCAGTGGTAGTTGTTACCGTTTTTACTGAACCTGTGGGTCTTTTGAAAGCAAAGGTACGTTTTCCTGTAGAACCATCTTCCGAAATTTCTTCCGTAGTTGTGGTAGTAGTTGTTACAGTTTTAGCTGAACCTCCAGGTCTTTTGAATGCAAATGATCGCTTAGTTGTAGCATCATCTTCAGCGATTTCTTCAATGGTGGTGGTTACAGTTTTTCCGGAACCTGCGGGTCTTTTAAAAGCAAAAGCACGTCTAGTGGTAGATTCAACTTCCTCCACAGTTTCTTTTTCCGCGGCAGCTCTTGTAGTTGGCCTAGCGGTTGTACTAGTGGGACGTTTAAAAGCAAAGTTGCGTCTGGTAGTTGATACAACTTTTTCTACTTTCTCTACTTCTTCTTCTTTTTCTTCTTCTTCATTGCTTTCTTCGGCGTTCTGTGAAGTTCTGGTTATAGTTCTTAAGGGTTTCGTAGGTCTTGTTCTTCTACTGAAGGTCTGGGCAGATTCAGTAATACTGGCCGGTCTAGTTGGCCTAGTAGGCAACTCTTCCTCAAACTCCTCGACCTGTTCTTCTTCCTTAACAATAACTGGTTTACGTATTAACTTTCTTCGGGATTTTGTAACAGTTCTATCGCCTTCTTTTCTATTCGATTTTGAGGCAAAATCTAAAGCCAACAATGAAGATAAATCATTGCTTTGGAATCTAGCCGAACCTCTATTAAGAGGTATGGGCCTGCGTGTGGTGGTAGTTAGTGGGGTATCATCCGTGTCTTCATATTCAGGGGCCTGTTGGATGATAGTCTTAATCTTTGTTCTCCTAATTGTCTTAATTTTGCCACCAGTATTGATAGTTTCGTAAGTGATGGTTGTTATACGTTTTGAACCATCCTCCAAAATTTCAACTTCTTCTGTTTTATCGTGTCTATTTTGTTGACGTCTATTTAGTGACTCACGTCTACTGCCGATATTAGATCTACGAGAATTTTCTTGACTTTGGGAGGACAGCGAATTGCGGGATTTGAATTTTGAACCCGAGGTTGCAGAAATATTATTGTTTTCGGAGTTTTGATCCTCTTCGCTAACTTCTTCGATGGTTTCGATAGTTTCTGTTTCAGTTTCGGTAAATCTATTTTTGGATTTCGAGTTTTGAGAAGATTGAGTTCCCGTTAGTCGTTTGTTGCTGGCAACAATATTTTTACGGTTAAGGGAATTATATTTATTGGTATTCAGAGTACCAGCAGAGGCTTGTTTGCTGCTCAAATTGAATCTGGATTTTGAGTTTGATTTTGTGGCAGAGTTTTCTTCATTAGCCGCTAATGTTTGACTCTCCGTTTCATTGGAAGTTTCCGAAGATGTTGTTGATTGACTTCCGCTAACGCTGGCATCTAATTTTGAGCCTAAGACTGAGGTGTTTTCCAAACTGCGGGTTGATTCATTTTCATTATGTTCAGATTGCTTTGATACCGTCTCAGCATTGCCCTCTTGACTGGCTGTCAAAAGAGTTGATTTTGAACCTAAAGCATTTCCATTACCAGCGTTTTTGTTCGTTTGTATTCTCTTTCTGATAACAGTTCTTCTGCGTCCATTAACAGTTTCCGTGACAGTGGAAGTTTGTTGATGGGTTGCCGAGTTAATACGAGATTTTCCATCCTCTTCATTATCACTGCCCGATTGAGAAGAACTTTGTACGCCAGAGATTCGTTTGGCACCATTGGCAAATGTAAATTTAGTTTTACCGGTTTGATTGTTAGACAAATCGGAAGCAACCGAAGAAGATGAATCTCCGCTCTCACCCTTAAGAATTGTTTGAGTTAAGAATACATCGGTCAGGGTTTCAGTGTCACCTTTAAGTGCAGATCCTCTACTCTTTAATTCAGAAGTTTCCTCCGTTTCCAAGCCATTAATACCGCCTGTACTGCTGAATACTCTCTTTTTGGTTATAATGGTTTTACTGCCGCCATTATTGATGGTTTCTTCTTCAGTAGTGGTGGAACCAGAAATACGGGAGCTATTCACATTATCTTCTTCAGTTTTATCTGAAGATTCAGCATCTGTACCAGAAGTTTTGCTACTAAATACTCTCTTTCTAGTTAGTAGCGTTTTGCTACCTCCTCCATTTATTGTCTGGGAATTCGTGTTAAATCCTTCAGAGGTAGAACCAGAAATACGTGTTCTAGTCACTGAATCTTCTTCATTTCCATCAGCTGATTCTGAACCTGCGCTCGCAGTTTTGCTGTGGAATATTCTCTTTTTGGTTACGACTGTTCTGCTACCACTATCATTAATTGCTTCTTCAGCTGTGGAACCAGAAATGCGTGTCCTAGTCACAAGATTCTCTTCATTTTCAGCTTCACCTGTTTGAGTTCTTACAACTGGTCGTCTTCTCTTGCCATTACCAAATTGTTGTTGTGAATTATTGCCATATTTCTTAGCCAAATCTAAGGCCAACAAAGAAGATAAATCTCCCTTTTCCTTGGGACGATAAGTGCCTCTTGGCAAACTGGGACGCGTTGTGGAATCCAAATCATCTACTGAAGACTCATCAGCTGTATTTAATAAAGAACCACGATCATACTTGAGTTTTTCTTCGGTCGTTTCGGTAACAGTGTGTTCAATGACTGTGGGTCTCTTTGACACAATACGTCTACGGAAGGAAGTTTGAGTTTGGCTTGAGCCTGCAGATCCCTCGGAAGTTTCTTTATCGTTCGTGTCTTGTTGAGTTTCTTTAGTTTCTTGTGTTGTGGTAGTTGTTTGGCTTGTAACAGATGTGGGTCTCTTTCTATATACCACACGTCTGCGTCCGGTTTGGGTTGTGGTTACTTCTTGATCTTGTTCTTTAGTATTTGTTGCTGTTGCACTTCCGAGAGTAGATTTTTCCACTTTAGTTTCTGTTACTTTGGTAATTGTTTCAGTAGTGCCACGATTCTTAAAGAATGATCTTCTGGTGGTGGGCTCTGGAGTTGTGGTTGTTGTGACAGTTGTTTCAGGAGCTATGAATTCGGTGGTGGTTTCTGAAATTACTTCTTCAGTGGAGCTGGATAATTGTTTTTCAGTAGTTGTCGAAGGCAACTCGGTAGTAGTTGTTGTTGCTTCAGTGGCTTTTTCCGTAGTTGTTGTTGATTCGGCCTCATTTACCGCTGTATGTTCTCCTTCAAATTCCCTATTGTCGGCTTGTGTTTCACTAACAGCGGTAGCGGAAGAAGATCCACGTGTTATTGTCGAGTATTTAAATTTGGATTTCGAATCATCTTCACCTTCATGGAAGCTATCACTTTCATCAGATTTAACTTCTTTATTATCGGCTTCAGATTCACTGACAGCAGTAGCTGAAGTAGATCCACGTGTTATTGTCGAGTATTTAAATTTAGATTTCGAAACATCTTCACCTTCTTGGGAGCTAGTACTTTCGCCGGTTTTAACATTCGTATTATCTGCCTCTGATCCACTTACGCTGGCGGAAGTGGAGCCTCGTGTGATTGTCGAGTACTTAAATTTAGTTTTTGAATCATTTTCATCTTCTTGGGAGCCACGACTTTCGGAAGTTATGGAAACTGTTTTGTCTCCACTAGACGATTCAGATTCTTCATCATTGTGATGGTTCCTTTCTATTTGTGTAAGACTCATAGTTTCCATTTCATTGAGAATACGATGATGTTCATCTTCCGCGTCATCATTACCGCTATGTTCCAATATCTGTCCACCTCTGGAGATGGTAAGATAAGTTCTCTTTGCCGCTTCAGTGACCGCTTCATCTCCAGCATGTTTCACAAATCCTGACAATTCACCTTCGGTAAGATGAACACCTTGGCTATCACGTACGATGGCTTTGTAGGGAATATTTTCAGTGGTGGAAGCTCCGCTACCTCTGGTTCTAGTAATGGTGGTATAGGATTTCTTAGCACCATCCGATTCAGATGAATCATAATCAATACTGGAACCTTGAGAAACGCGATTTCTATTTAGCGATGTATACGTTTTGGTTTTGTCATTGGAATCTTCTGTATCTTCATGGTATTTACCTTCACCTCTGGTAATTTTTGTATATTGGAATGTAGACTTTGTGTGGTTGGCATCATCTGACTCTGAGTTAGTTTCAGCACCATGTTGCCTATTCAGCGAGGTGTATTTATGTTTGCTTGAGACTGTACTATCATCTTCAGATTCTTCACTTCCAGCTTGACCTTGGCCGCGTGATATTTTGGTATATTGGTAGGTAGTCTTGGTCTTAGTCACGCCATCAGTTTCAGCATTATTGGATTCATCTTCAGCACCATGTTGTCTGTTGATGGAGGCATATTTATGTTTGCCTGTAACAGTGCTGTCATCACTTGATTCGGATTTAGATTTCACTGACTCTTCCTCAGATCCGCTAATAGTTTTGGTAGTGGAGCCACGAGTTATTGTCGTGTATTTTACATTAGTTTTGCCAGCATTTTCATCTTCCTCTTCATGTCCAGCTGAATGAGAAGCTTGACCACGCGAAATTTGGTTATAATTGATTCTTGATTTAGTTTGTTTGCCTTCATCGGTTTCATCATTGCTTGTTTCCGTTGAACTAAACGTACTAGAACCACGATTTATTGTTGCGTATTTTGTTTTCACTGCACCTTCACTTTCAATGGAGTTATGTGCGCCAACTTCAGAGTTTGAAGAATCCGCTTCGTGTCCCTCGGATTGAGAACCTTGACCTCGTGTTATTTTGGTATATTTAAATGTGGTTTTAGTTTGACCATCACCAGTTTCGTTTGTTTTATCGTGCTCATTGCTTTCCAAAGATCCACTAGTCGACGATTGAGAACCACGATTCAATGTTGTATATTTGAATTGAGTTTTCAAACCCTCTTCGCCATCTTGGGAACTGTTACTTTCATTTCCTTCAGTTTTCGTAGTTTGACCTCTAGTTATGCCCTTGTACTTAGATTTAGAGCTTTCTTCTCCACTCTCTTCGCCCGACTTAACAACTTGAGTTACTCTGAAACCATTAGCACTTGCGGCATCATCTTCTTCAATTCCCGTTGTCGATTGTTTGGTTTGTTGACGTCTTCTATTAATGCTAGTATAAGTTCTAAATGCTCTACCTTCATCTTCTTCTTCTTCGGCGGCGACGTTGTCGTCAACATGATTTTCTTCTTCACTTTCGACAGAATTTTCTAAACTTTTACCGCGATATTTACCTGTTCCTCTAACAATATCTTCTTGTTTCTTACTATACCTGGAGTCCTTTTCATTCGTTTCAACTACATTAACAATTGTAACATGATCGGGACTAACCTTTTGCCTAACTCTTTCTTCGGTAGTTACCTCGGTAACTACTAATTTTTTCTTTTTCGGTGTGGGTTTAGTAGGACGTCTAGCATCGCGCCAAGAATAAAGTTTTTTGGGGTCTTCATCATCATCGTCCACTTCTTGGACAATGGTGTGAGTTCTTATTTTAGGTGCAGAATCATTATTAATACTATCTACATTAGCTACAGTGTTAACATGCCTTAAACTATCATTATTACCCTCAATACCATTTACTACAACATGCTTATGCAAATGTTCTTCAACTTTAGTGTCTTTAGAATTAAGGTGCTCAGTAGAAGTAGTACTAGTAGTGCTGCTGGTCACTTCACTCTCCTGCTGCTGTACATGCTCTTGTTGTTGAGAGGAAGTTACCGCCGCTTCTTGAGCGGCAGTAGCAGTTTGAGAGAGAATTGTATTTTGAGAACTCACCTTGGTTTGGCTGTTAGCGGCCGCATTTAATTTTGTAGTTTTTTGTTTTGTTACCAAAGTTTCATCATTTGATTTCACTGAGTCTTCGGTGGTGGTTGTCGTAATGCCGGCAGCATTGGTGGGTCTATTGCGTCGTTTGGGGAAACCAAATGGTCTTGGACTAGATACAGTACCCAGGAAGTCATTATTTACAGATTCTGTAGTGGGTGTGCTAGTGGTTGGTATATCTGTAGTGGTAACGCTAGACGTTGTCGTTGCAGACTTCGTCTGTGAAGAACGATTTAGTAAAATTTGTTGTCTTCTAACACCCAATGTTTTCTTGGCATTAGTAGGACTAGGTGTTGTTGTTGTTGTTTCTATAACTGTGGTTGTTGTTGTAGGAGGTGTTGTTGTGGTGGTTGTTCTAGTACGTGTAGTGTACAATGTCTTATTTCTTTGCTTACTTACTACATTTACCTCTTCTTGTTCCTTGTCTTCGGTCTTGGCTACGTTGTCACTATCAGTTGCAATTGTCGTCGAAATAGTCGCTTCCGTGGTAGTCAATTGACTGTCTATATCCTGTTCATTTGTATCTAGACCAGACTCCGTTGTGGGGTTAGGAGTGGAAGAGGATAAGGTGGAAGTGGTGGAGGAATCAGTTAAAAGGGAATTTATTTTTAGGGTTAAATCTAAAGTTTCTGAAATATCAGAACTAATTTCATTGGGATTATTGGTAGTAGTGGCAAGGTTTTCTAAAACATCTTCACCATTTGGCAAAGTCATTGTCGTAGTCTTTGTTGTGGAAGTGGTAGTGGTGGTTGGGTTAGTAGTTGTGGTTATGGGAATATTTGTGGTTATTAATATAGATTCAGGTGTAGTGGTTTCTAATATAGTTAAAGGAGTTGTTGTTAATGGAGTCTCTGTTGTAGATGTTGTTGTAGTTGTTGTTGGTGTTGCTGTAGTTGTTGTTGTTGTTAATCTTGTTTTAGCCGCAGCACTAGTTGTAGTTGTTTCAGTTTCAGGTGTTGCGGTAGTGCTAGTTGTTGTAGTCCTGCGACCTATACTGGCGTAGGTTCTTTGTGTATTTGTTGTTGTGATTTCTTGTTGTTGTTGTGTTTCTCGTGTATTTTCAATATTTACAGCCTTAAAATGTACCGTATTTTCCTGATTCTCCGATTCATTATCGGCATCAATGTCTTCTTCATCAGTGACTCGATTGGAGGACTCGGTTGTGGGACGAGTTGGACGTGTACGCTCCAAGTATTTATATCTAAAGGAAAAAAAGTTTAAATTAAATATTTTTCAGAATAAAGACCGTTTGAAATGCTTGAGAATATATTCCTTCTCAGAATGTGCTTTGAAAGTCGAGAGTTTGGATTGGGTCATTACTATTCTTTACTATTTTCTATAATGAGGTTTCCGGTATCGGTTGAATGGTAATGGATTTCAGTTTCTATCTATTGAAAGTATTCGATCGTCAAACTTTTGCGAATATATCGAACACATCTCTATACTTTGGTATCCATTAAAATGGATCACTCATCGAGCTGTCAC
Source organism: Lucilia sericata (assembly GCF_015586225.1). Classification (NCBI taxonomy): domain Eukaryota; kingdom Metazoa; phylum Arthropoda; class Insecta; order Diptera; family Calliphoridae; genus Lucilia; species Lucilia sericata. Next base: position 216,315 of record NW_023994333.1, on the reverse strand, counting down.
AAGGAAGTGCAGAAGTATTCTTCTATGATCAAAATAATCTTTTCGGTCTGCTTGCGGCACAGAAAAGATTCGTTACGATCATCTAACTTTTGAGACTACATTAAACACATCTAAATGTTTTGGAATCTTGATCAAAAATAGGTATTCCGATGCCAGCTAGAGTTGACACAAGGAAGAATCTGCAAGAGGGCTCTTCTATCAAGATGATCTGCGTAAATTGTGGTTCGAGCGACTAAGTTTATTGTTAAACTTATCAAATACTATGGAAATTTAGATTTCACAAGAGTTCTCTTCTATCTTCTCATTTCATCCCTTTCTCTCCATAATCAAGGTGATCTGCCTAAACTGAGACTTGAACGACATGTTCATAAGCTTCATAACAAAAATGTTTCCTTCTCGAAGAATAAAACCTATCCTAATCATATTTTAATAGCTTTTTCACACTCACCTTGACGATCCAGCTGTAACATCAGTTACATCCGGTAATTCCGTTGTGGTGGTACCTCTAACACGGCTTCTATTCAAAGAACTATACGATTTGCGTTCGTTAACTTCTTTCTCCTCCTGTTCCTCTTCATCGGTAGCTTCAGTTGTCACCGTTGGCCTAGTTCTTCTAATTGTCGAATAAGCTGGTGTACTAGCAGCATATGGTTTTCTTGTCGATTTTACACTAACTTCCTCTACAGTCTCATCATCTTCTTCATGACTTTCTGCACTCAGCTTGCTAGAAACCTCCTCATCTTCATCATCATCATCAGCAGAAGTTTTCTTAACACCACGATTACGTTGAATGGTAGTATATTGTTTCTTTTCCTTAAGGAAACCATCAAATTCACTTAATTTCTCAAGACCTTCACTCTGAGGTCCCTGGCGGCTGTTGCCTCTCAATACCGAAGAGTATTTACTAAAACCAGCCGAAGCTCCGGAACTCTTACTGTCCGTGGCGTCTTCATCGTTCTCGCTACTGTCTTGGGTTTTAGTTTGTGTTTTAGTTGTGCGGAAACTACTGGTGGAGGTGAAACGATTGCGGAAGGAATTCAAAGCATTTGGTTTACTTAATACTTTTTCATACAGGGATTTACTAATGGAGGATGGTGTGGTTGCGGTTAGAGAACTACTAGAACTACTGGAACTATGTTCCTTAATCGCTATAGTGCCATCATCTTTGCGTAACAGGTGTTTTTCCAATTCTTCAATACCTCCTACCTTGCGTATGAGTTCTATGAGTTCCTTAATAACTTTAGGATCTTCTTCGGAATCCTTATCAAAACCTTTGGGTTTGGCGAATGGTGAGGGAGCATTATCATCTTCTTCCTCGTATTCAATACTTTCTTCGGGAGCTTCGGTGGTGGTAGTTGTAGTCGTTCTGGGTGTGGTTCTAAAGAAGGTGGTGGGTCGTGAAGTGGCTGCAGTAACGCGATTGTATGAAGAAGTGGGTCTAGCGGTGGTAGTGGTAGCGGGAGAAGTTATAGGGGCAACAGTTGTAGATCTAAAGAAAATAAAGTAAATATAAAGTTTAGAACAGAAAATCTTTGAAATATTTCTCATTCTCCCACTTACTTCTTAGTTTTACATGGCACATTTCGAGCAAAATCACAAGAATCAGCTGCGGGATTGAAATATAAACCAGAGGGACAAGTAAATTGATGAGCCACGATGCCCAAGCCTGAAGGACCACTATCCAAACACCAATAGTATTTTTTACAATCTCTGGGATGTTGGAAGAAACCTTCTTCCTCACATTTAAAATCTATAAAGAAAATTCATCAGAAATCAATGCTTTAGATCAAATGTATCTACAAAAAACTTACCAGTGCCTGGATCTGGTGTTGTGGGTGGTGGTGGTGTGGTAGTTCTACCACCTACATACAAAGAGGAGCCTTCCGCTTCTGTAAGTTTAAAGTTTGTTGGTGCTATAGTGGTGGTAGATTGTTGTCTGTTGCGTGTTGTTTGCTGGGTAGATTGAGTACGTTTGGAACTGCCTTTACGTTCAGCATACGTCAATTTATGTTCGGTGGTTGTAATACGATTACGTGTTGATGAGGAATTTTCACGACTTCTTGAGCGAGAAGGTTTCTGGGGTGCACTTGGTTTTGACACTTCATTAATGCCCAAACTGAAAGGGAAAATTAATTATGTCAATAATATGGACTTGGATCAATCCTAAAATTTAATTTGATATAGAAAATTTTCGAAAACTTCAGTTTTTTAAAGAAAATTTTCGAATATTTTTTCAGAAAATTTTTTTACAGAAAATTCCAACTTTCAGAAATTTACTCTTTTGTAAAAAATTGTTCCAGAAAATTGTCTTTTCTAAAGAAAATTTTCGAGAAAATTCTCTTTTCTTTAGAAAATTTTTGAGAAAATTCTTTTTTCTTTAAAAAAATTTCGAGAAAATTCTCTTTTCTTTAGAAAATTTTCGAGAAAATTATCTTTTCTTTAGAAAATTTTCGAGAAAATTATCTTTTCTTTAGAAAATTTTCGAGAAAATTCTCCTCTCTTTAGAAAATTTTCCAAAAAATTCTCTTTTCTTTAGAAAATTTTCGGGGAAATTTTTCTTTTCTATAGAAAATTTTCGAGAAATTTCTTTTTTCGATAGAAAATTTTCGAGAAAATTCTCTTTTCGATAGAAAATTTTCGAGAAAATTCTCTTTTCTATAGAAAATTTTCGAGAAAATTCTCTTTTCTATAGAAAATTCTCTTTTCTATAGAAAATTTTCGAGAAAATTCTCTTTTCTATAGAAAATTTTCGAGAAAATTCTTTTTCTATAGAAAATTTTCGAGAAAATTCTCTTTTCTATAGAAAATTTTCGAGAAAATTCTCTCTTCTATAGAAAATTTTCGAGAAAATTCTCTCTTCTATAGAAAATTTTCGAGAACATTTTCTCTTCTATAGAAAATTTTCGAGAACATTTTCTCTTCTATAGAAAATTTTCGAGAAAATTCTCTCTTCTATAGAAAATTTTCGAGAAAATTCTCTTTTCTATAGAAAATTTTCGAGAAAATTCTCTTTTCTATAGAAAATTTTCGAGAAAATTCTCTTTTCTTTAGAAAATTTTCGAGAAAATTCTCTTTTCTTTAGAAAATTTTCGAAAAAATTCTCTTTTCTTTAGAAAATTCTCTTTTCTACAGAAAATTTTCGAGAAATTTCTTTTCTACAGAAAATTTTCGAGAAATTTCTTTTTTCGATAGAAAATTTTCGAGAAAATTCTCTTTTCGATAGAAAATTTTAGAGAAAATTCTCTTTTCGTTAGAAAATTTTAGAGAAAATTCTCTTTTCTATAGAAAATTTTAGAGAAAATTCTCTTTTCTATAGAAAATTTTCGAAAAATTCTCTCTTCTATAGAAAATTTTCGAGAAAATTCTCTTTTTATATAAACATTTTTCGAGAAAATTCTCTTTTCTATAGAAAACTTTCGAGAAAACTCTCTTTTCTATAGAAAATTTTCGAGAAAATTTACTTTTCTATAGAAATTTTCGACAAAGTTCACTTTTCTATAGAAAGTTTCCAGAAAATATTTTTTTCTATAGAAAATTTTCGACAAAATTCTCTTTTCTATAAAACATTTTCGACAAAATTCTTTTTTCTATAAAAAAAAATCGACAAAACTCTCCTTTATATAGAAGATTTCTGAAAAAACTCTCTTTTTAAAGAAAATTTTCGAGAAAATTCTCTTTCTATAAGAACTTTTCTAGTATATAATTCCACTTACCCTAAAGCATCCAACATAGCATCTTTGGCGGCCTCAATCAAAGGATATGGTTTGCCTGTACAGATGCCACGAAAATCATCGTTATCAATAGCCCAAAACATAATACCGCCCAAACCATTATCGACCACATATTGAGCCTTTTTGCGAACAATAGCTTCATCATCATAACCCACCCATTGATTGCGACGATAGGCATAAGGGCCCATAGCATTGGGATTGGGTTGAACAACAGTCCATTCAGGATCTTCTTTAATATTCTGACAAATTTCATAGTAAGCCAGGTAGCCCTTTTCACGAGTAGCATCACCTTGTTCACCAGGAGCCTCAGCAGGAGCACCAATTTCTGTGCTTTCCTCATTGATCAAGGTATAGGAACGACCGTAGGTGGGTATACCCAAGACCAGCTTATCACGATCAGCACCAGCATTCAAATAGAATTTAATGGAATAATCCTGAGAACAAAAAATAAATTAATTAATTTTCAAAATATTTAATAAATCATTTAAAAAAAAACCTACAATATTTAATTCAGCATCATAATTATATTCAGATTCTTCTTCCAACGAATACAAAGGAGCATGATGATTGACGGAGGGTTCATGGGATGAATGAAAATCGTAGGTGAGTAAATTAAACCAATCCAAATATTTATTCAACTTTGGTATATCATAACCCTTTTCAATGTATTCAATGCCTGCTGGCACAGCCATGGTAAGCAATAGACGTGGACGTCCGGTTTTCTCTGACTCTCTTTCGAATTCAGCCCTCAACTCTTGCACAAATTGAGCGTAATTGTCTCTGTCACGTGGTTTGCCACCCTCACGATGAGCCGGATATTCCCAATCCAAATCAATACCATCGAAATGATTTTGTCTCAAAAACTTTAGAATATTCTTAATGAACTTTTGTCGGCGTTCAGGATTTGCTACCAAGGGGGAGAAACGTGAGGAAGCCTCATTCCAGCCGCCAATAGCAATCATCGTTTTCAATTGCTTATTGTATGTTTTGAGGCCAGTAAATTTGGCATAACCACCTATAAGCAACAAAAAAAGCAGAAATGAAAAGTTAGTTGTATAAACCAAATACAAAAGTGGGATTAGGATTCATCATGTTCTGGGGCTGTTAACAACAGTAGTTGCAGTAGTAGCAGCTTTTTGCCAATTGCAAGAGTGTGCAAAATTTTTCAGTTTATAAAAGCTTAAAGGCATAAATCATTATATGAATTTTTGTTCTTTTGATATTGGCATGGCCCACAACAAAAAAAAAGAACTTTATTTGTACTCTGCCTCCTGCTAAGTCCTTGCACAAGCACACATTCACATACACACTCACACACATCTACATACCTTGTTCAATATCCTGATATTTATCAAACGGTTTCATTTGATTGTCTTTCGTAAACCCTCCAAATGCGTAAATCAAATGTGTACACAAATATGGATTTATATTTTGTGGATTAAATTTCGCTGTGCCTGGACGATAGACACTCCAGTTGGTGTAGTAACATACAACTCTTCCATCAGCACGGACCCCTGTGAATATGAAAATTAAAGTTATATTTTGTTGTTGTTAATAAATATGAATAATTTTCCAGTTTTTTGTTTACATATATTGAGATTCTCAAACAAAGTTGTCTATAAATTATGGGATATTTACCATTTATGTAGAGTGCCGCACAAAATAGAAAGAGTAGCTGCCATACCGCTCCTCGAGGAAGCTGGAAAAAATAATAAAAATGCAAAAAAAGGATTAAATATTAATAAAAGGGTATTAAAACGCTGTCAGTTAAATAAAAAGTGAAATGCAAAAATAAGCATAAAAACTGTAAATACCTAGTAAATAGAAAAGGCATTTAACCCTTGGAAGCAAAAATTTAATAATAAATATATTTTTAATCAAAATTAATCTCCTTTTTATAGAAAAAGTTTAAGTTTACAAAGTTAGTTATAGACTGGATTTTACAATAGACTAAGACTGGGCTGTAAACTGAACTATAGTTTGGACTATAAACTTCAAAAAAGTTTGGACTACAGACTAGGCTATAGTCTGGATTGTAAACTAACACCATAATCTGGACTGTAGACTACACTATAGTCTGGACTATTGACTACACTATAGTCTGGACTATACACTACAATATAGTCTGGAATATATACTACACTATATTCTAGACAATAGACAACAATATAGTATGGACTGCAGACTACAATATAGTATGGACTACAGACTACACTATAGTTTGGACTAGAGACTTCAGTATATTCTGGACTATAGTCTTCACTAAAGTCTGGTTTACAGACTACACTATACTCTGGACTACATACTACACTATTGTCTGGCTTACAGTCTTCATTATATTCTGGACTAGAGACTTTACTATAGTCTGGACTAGAGACTTCACTATAGTCTGGACTACAGACTACACTATAGTCTGGAATATAGACTACACTATAGTTTGGACTATAGACTACACTATAGTTTGGACTATAGACTACACTATAGTATGGACTATAGACTACTCTATAGTATGGACTATAGACAACTCTATAGTTTGGACTATAGACTACTCTGTAGTTTTGACTATAGACTACTCTATAGTTTGGACTATAGACAACAATATAGTCTGGACTATAGAGTACACTGTAGTCTATAATATATAGTAGACTATAGTCTAAACTATAGAATAGATTGTAGTCTGAACAATAGAGTAGACCATAGTCTGGACTATAGACTCAATTATAGACTAGACTATAGTCTGGACTATAGACTAGACTATAGTCTGGACTATAGACTGGACTATAGTCTGAACTATAGACTGGACTATAGTTTGGACTATAATCTGGACTATAGTCTGGACTATAATCTGGACTATAGTCTGGACTATAATCTGGACTATAGTCTGGACTCTGGCCTATAGTCTGGACTATAATCTGGACTATAGTCTGGACTATAATCTGGACAATAGTCTGGACTATAATCTGGACTTTAGTCTGGACTATAATCTGGACTATAGTCTGGACTATAGTCTGGACTATAGTCTGGACTATAATCTAGACTATAATCTGGACTACAGTCTGGACTATAGTCTGGACTATAGTCTGGACTATAGTCTGGATTATTGTCTGGACTATAGTCTGGACTATAGTCTGGACTATAGTCTGGACTATAGTCTGGACTATAGTCTGGACTATAGTCTGGACTATAGTCTGGACAATAGTCTGGACTATAGTCTGGACTATAGTCTGGACTATAGTCTGGACTATTGTCTGGATTATAGTCTGGACTATTGTCTGGACTATAGTCTGGACTATTGTCTGGACTATAGTCTGTACTATTGTCTGGACTATAGTCTGTACTATTGTCTGGACTATAGAATAGACTATAGTCTGGACTATAGAATAGACTATAGTCTGGACTATAGAATAGACTATAGTCTGGACTATAGAATAGACTATAGTCTGGACTATAGAATAGACTGGACTATAGAATAGACTATAGTCTGCACTATAGAGTAGACTGGACTATAGAATAGACTATAGTCTGGACTATAGAGTAGACTATAGTCTGGACTATAGAATAGACTATAGTCTGGACTGTAGAATAGACTATAGTTTGGACTATAGAATTGACTATAGTGTGGACTATAGAATATACTATAGTATGGACTATAGAATAGACTATTGTCTGGACTGTAGAATAGACTAAAGTCTGGACTGTAGAATAGACTATAGTCTGGACTGTAGAATAGACTATAGTCTGGACTATAGAATTGACTATAGAATATACTATAGTATGGACTATAGAATAGACTGGACTATAGAATAGACTATAGTCTGGACTATAGAATAGACTATAGTCTGGACTATAGAATAGACTATAGTATGGACTATAGTATGGACTATAGAATAGACTATAGTCTGGCCTATAGAATAGACTACAGTCTGGACTATAGAAAAGACTGGACTATAGAATAGACTGGACTATAGAATAGACTATAGTCTGACTATAGAATAGACTATAGTCTGGACTATAGAATAGACTATAGTCTGGACTATAGAATAGACTATAGTCTGGACTATAGAATAGACTATATTCTGGACTATAGAATAGACTATATTCTGGACTATAGAATAGACTATAGTCTGGACTATAGAATAGACTATAGTCTGGACTATAGAATAGACTATAGTCTGGACTATAGAATAGACTATAGTCTGGACTATAGAATAGACTATAGTCTGGACTATAGAATAGACTATAGTCTGGACTATAGAATAGACTATAGTCTGGACTATAGAATAGACTATAGTCTGGACTATAGAATAGACTATAGTCTGGACTATAGAATAGACTATAGTCTGGACTATAGAATAGACTATAGTCTGGACTATAGAATAGACTATAGTCTGGACTATAGAATAGACTATAGTCTGGACTATAGAATAGACTATAGTCTGGACTATAGAATAGACTATAGTCTGGACTATAGAATAGACTATAGTCTGGACTTTAGAATAGACTATAGAATATACTATAGTATGTACTGGACTATAGACTAGACTATAGTCTGGACTATAGACTGGACTATAGTCTGAACTATAGACTGGACTATAGTTTGGACTATAATCTGGACTATAGTCTGGACTATAATCTGGACTATAGTCTGGACTATAATCTGGACTATAGTCTGGACTCTGGCCTATAGTCTGGACGATAATCTGGACTATAGTTTGCACTATTGTCTGAACTATAGGCTGGACTATAGTCTGGAATATAGTCTAGACTACAGTGTGTACTATAGTCTTGACTACAGTTAAAACTTTTATTATTCTTTTTAAAACAAATTCTCAACTAATAATTTTCTTTTATTACATAACCCTCACATTTAACCCTTTTTTGCTGAAATTAAACATAATTGTTAATAAATTCATAATTTTTTTTCACAAATATTTATGTAAATTCATACAATTAAGTTGATTTTCCTTTTGATGTTTACTTAACAAGGCAATTATTTTAAAAGAGTATAATTCTTAGAAAAAAGAAACTTCTTTACTGAAGCTTTTATTAAACTAATTATATAGTAGCAGAAACATATTCTGAAATTCGAAGTTTTAAACAAAGAAGAAAACGCTAATAAATTAAATATAAAAATTGTATTTAATTAAATGTATGATTTGGAAAAAAATATTAACAATTATGCAAAAATTAAAAAAAAAAAATGTTAATATCAAATGTTAATATCAGTGGTGGGGGCTTAACATTTATTATGTTAATTATGAGTTTTTTTGTTATTGAATAATTTTTAAATGTTAGTGGTTTCTCTGGAATATCTAACTAATCATGTGGTTGATTTGTTAAATATGTGAAAAAAGAGATAAAATATTTTTTCTATATTTTTGTAATTTAAAAACATATTCATTACTGGCTTAAAACACGCGGTCAAATTTTAAAAAATAAATACATTTTAAATCTATAAATTTTACTAATTAAACTGATTAAATGTGATAAAATAATAAATAACATGTAAGATTCCACGTGAATGCATTTTAAAATTTTGTTATTTAGACAAGAGTTTAATTAAAGTGCTTGTTAAAAATAAAATAGAAAAAATATAAAAATTTACAGTAGAATTTTGACAGCTTTAAAAAGCTATTATTCTAGTTCTATTTGATAATTTATTTCAAAAAAATATATTGACACTTTTTCGTGCAAATTTAATTTGCAACAATACATTTGTGAAAAGAATAAAGATCCGCCTGAACTAAGCACCTGTTTTAAAATAACTGTCACTTTTGTACTTTGACAAATGGCTCCTTTAATCCGGATTTACTTCAGCATTTTAATTCAAAATTTAAACTATAAATTTAAATTCCCGGTTTTCTAATTATAAACACACACACGTACAAATATATTTGACAATGTTATGTCATAAATATTTGAACACGCTTTATTAACTGTTATTACAGTGTTATTATTTACTACAGTTGTTGTTGTTTTTTTATAAAATTTTTTCTTATTTTTTTACTCACTTTAGTCATGTCTTTTCTGCCATCTCTAGCTGCTAGTGAACTTAAAGTAAACATTAGACAGACACACATTTGTGTGGAAGGAAAACACATCTAAACGAATGCTTTAATTATTACAAGAAATTCTTCAAAAAATCTTCTTCTTTTCGAAACATTGAGTTTTTATATAAATTTTTCATAAGAAAAAGAAAAATTTCTTTTTATAGAAAATTTTCGAGATATTTAGTTTTTTGAAGAAAATGTTTCTATGTTATTTAAGAGCTACTTAATGTTAAAGTTTTTCTCTCTGTGTATATTTGAAATTGTAAACAATAATTGAATTGTATGAGCAAAATAAACAAAACTTCAGAGTACAGAGTCAATACATGTATTTGCACGTGTCGTTGGTAAATAAATACAAATAATTACAAAACAGGTGTTTAATTATACTCTGACTTCTTGAAAAATGTATTAGAGATACTTAAAGTCTAGAGAAATATCTGATATATAATATGGACTATAGTATAATATACGGTCTAGACTTTTGGACAACATGTGGAATATAGGCTACTCCATAGTCTGGTCTGTAGACCACTATATATTCTGGATTATAGACCACTATACACACTGGATGGTGGGCTAATATATAGTATGGACTATAGACTACTCTATAGTATAGACTACTCTATAACATGGACTATAGACTAATCTATAGTCTGGACTATAGACTACTCTATAATATGGACAATAGACTACTCTATAGTCTGGACTATAGACTACTCTATAGTCTGGACTATAGACTACTCTATAGTCTGGACTATAGACTACTCTATAGTCTGGACTATAGACTACTCTATAGTCTGGACTATAGACTACTCTATAGTCAGGACTATAGACTACTCTATAGTCAGGACTATAGACTACTCTATAGTCTGGATTATAGACGACTCTATAGTCGGGACTATAGACTACTCTATAGTCTGGACTATAGACTACTCTATAGTCTGGACTATAGACTACTCTATAGTATAGACTATAGACTACTCTTTAATATGGACTGTAGACTACTCTATAGTCTGGACTATAGGCTACTGTATAGTTTGGACTGTAGACTACTCTATAGTCTGGACTATAGACTACTTTATAGTCCGGACTATAGACTACCATATAGTCCGGACTATAGACTACCCTATAGTCCGGACTATAGACTACTCTATAGTCTGGATTATAGACGACTCTATAGTCTGGACTATAGACTACTCTATAGTCTGGACTATAGACTACTCTATAGTCTGGACAATAGACTAGTCTATAGTCTGGACCACTCTATAGTCTGGACTATAGACTACTCTATAGTCTGGACTATAGACTACTCTATAGTCTGGACTATAGACTACTCTATAGTCAGGACTATAGACTACTCTATAGTCAGGACTATAGACTACTCTATAGTCTGGATTATAGACGACTCTATAGTCGGGACTATAGACTACTCTATAGTCTGGACTATAGACTACTCTATAGTCTGGACTATAGACTACTCTATAGTATAGACTATAGACTACTCTTTAATATGGACTGTAGACTACTCTATAGTCTGGACTATAGGCTACTGTATAGTTTGGACTGTAGACTACTCTATAGTCTGGACTATAGACTACTTTATAGTCCGGACTATAGACTACCATATAGTCCGGACTATAGACTACCCTATAGTCCGGACTATAGACTACTCTATAGTCTGGATTATAGACGACTCTATAGTCTGGACTATAGACTACTCTATAGTCTGGACTATAGACTACTCTATAGTCTGGACAATAGACTAGTCTATAGTCTGGACCACTCTATAGTCTGGACTATAGACTACTCTATAGTCTGGACTATAGACTACTCTATAGTCTGGACTATAGACTACTCTATAGTATAGACTATAGACTGCTCTTTAATATGGACTATAGACTACTCTATAGTCTGGACTATAGACTACTCTATAGTCTTGACTATAGACTACTCTATAGTCTATAGAGTAGTCTATAGTCAAGACTATAGACTACTCTATAGTCTGGACTATAGACTACTCTATAGTCTGGACTATAGACTACTCTATAGTCTGGACTATAGACTACTCTATAGTCTGGACTATAGACTACTCTATAGTCTGGACTATAGACTACTCTATAGTCTGGACTATAGACTACTCTATAGTCTGGACTATAGACTACTCTATAGTCTGGACTATAGACTACTCTATAGTCTGGACTATAGACTACTCTATAATCTGGACTATAGACTACTCTATAGTCTGGACTGTAGACTACTCTATAGTCTGGACTATAGACTACTCTATAGTCTGGACTGTAGACTACTCTATAGTCTGGACTATAGACTACTCTATAGTCTGGACTATAGACTACTCTATAGTCTGGACTATAGACTACTCTATAGTCTGGACTATAGACTACTCTATAGTCTGGACTATAGACTACTCTATAGTCTGGACTATAGACTACTCTATAGTCTGGACTATAGACTACTCTATAGTCTGGACTATAGACTACTCTATAGTCTGGACTATAGACTACTCTATAGTCTGGACTATAGACTACTCTATAGTCTGGACTATAGACTACTCTATAGTCTGGACTATTGACTACTCTATAGTCTGGACTATAGACTACTCTATAGTCTGGACTGTAGACTACTCTATAGTCTGGACTAGGTGACTAGACTACTCTATAGTCTGGACTAGACTACTCTATAGTCTGGACTATAGACTACTCTATAGTCTGGACTAGTAGACTACTCTATAGTCTGGACTATAGACTACTCTATAGTCTGGACTATAGACTACTCTATAGTCTGGACTATAGACTACTCTATAGTCTGGACTATAGACTACTCTATAGTCTGGACTATAGACTACTCTATAGTCTGGACTATAGACTACTCTATAGTCTGGACTATAGACTACTCTAGCTGACTATAGAACTAGTCTGGACTATAGACTACTCTATAGTCTGGACTATAGACTACTCTATAGTCTGGACTATAGACTACTCTATAGTCTGGACTATAGACTACTCTATAGTCTGGACTATAGACTACTCTATAGTCTGGACTATAGACTACTCTATAGTCTGGACTATAGACTACTCTATAGTCTGGACTATAGACTACTCTATAGTCTGGACTATAGACTACTCTATAGTCTGGACTATAGACTACTCTATAGTCTGGACTATAGACTACTCTATAGTCTGGACTATAGACTACTCTATAGTCTGGACTATAGACTACTCTATAGTCTGGACTATAGACTACTCTATAGTCTGGACTATAGACTACTCTATAGTCTGGACTATAGACTACTCTATAGTCTGGACTATAGACTACTCTATAGTCTGGACTATAGACTACTCTATAGTCTGGACTATAGACTACTCTATAGTCTGGACTATAGACTACTCTATAGTCTGGACTATAGACTACTCTATAGTCTGGACTATAGACTACTCTATAGTCTGGACTATAGACTACTCTATAGTCTGGACTATAGACTACTCTATAGTCAGGACTATAGACTACTCTATAGTCAGGACTATAGACTACTCTATAGTCAGGACTATAGACTACTCTATAGTCAGGACTATAGACTACTCTAGTCAGGACTAGACTACTATAGTCAGGACTATAGACTACTCTATAGTCAGGACTATAGACTACTCTATAGTCTGGATTATAGACTACTCTATAGTCTGGACTATAGACTACTCTATAGTTTGGACTATAGACTACTCTATAGTCTGGATTATAGACTACTCTATAGTCTGGATTATAGACTACTCCATAGTCTGGATTATAGACTACTCTATAGTCTGGACTATAGACTACTCTATAGTCTGGATTATAGTCTACTCCATAGTCTGGATTATAGACTACTCCATAGTCTGGATTATAGACTACTCCATAGTCTGGACTATAGACTACTCTATAGTCTGGACTATAGACTACTCTATAGTCTGGACTTTAGACTACTCTATAGTCTTGACTCTAGACTACTCTATAGTCTTTACTCTATTCTACTATAAAGTTTAGACTCTGAACTACTCCAGTACTTCTGTTTGTCACCGCGTGTATATTTTGTAATGTGTGTAAACGCGTAACTCAGATCTAAAATTACGTTAATAGGGATTGATTAATAATGTTACTTTTTTATATAAACAAAAAAAAAATAACATGACATACTCCACACGTTATTAGTACGTGCGCGCAGATGTGTCTACATAGTCATGTTGTGTATCGCTACGAAATCCATTGAAGAAATATAATTTTTGAACATAAAGTTACATTAAAATTGATGTGTGTTTAAAATAACAAACCGGTACTGGTGTAACTTCTATTGTCGTATCAATACGTAATAATATAAAATTTATTTAAATAATATTTGTTTTTATATTTAGGAATTCAATTTGGTAACCAACCTCAAAATCAACTAGTATTTAAAGGTCTTTTAATGAGGTTTTGTTTTATTTTTTTTTTTTATTTCTTATATAATTATTTAAACAAAGTGCAATAAATTTATGTGATTTAAGGTGATTTATAGCTAATAATTAGCAAAAAAAAGATTTCAAATGTCATCAGAAAAATTATAGAATTTCAAAAATTTTTATTGATAATGGACAATTTCTGAACCAGAAATTTTTGTTAATTCATTTTGTTGTCAAACGATTTAATTATGTAAATAATTTTGCAATCGGTTTCCATCAATCACTTTTAATAAGAAATAATAGCAATTTTTATAAAATTTTATTTATTACAAAAAATAATCCTAATCCGCTTTAATTTTCAACACTCAATATTTTGAAATTAATTTTATATTTGTAACTAAAATGTCTTTAACCTCCAACGGCCTTACCCTTATTAACATCAGTTTGCATTTTTATATTTCTTTCTACATTTTCTGTAAACAAATTTCTAATTGCCAATTTTACTATTTTTAGTTACAGCCAGTAATAATAATAATTATTATTATTATTTTTTTTGTTTATTTCTATTTACTTTGTTGAACTGTATTCAATGTGGCTCTATCTATTTGTCCGTCTCTCCATTAGTCTGCCAATGGTGTATGGAGCCAAAAAAAGCTGCTTAAAATGGACATACAAAATAAATTGCAAACCAAATAAGAAGACAACAACAATAACAGCAACACTGCATAAATATCAAACGGAAATACGTTCAGACTAATTACCCAATTTTAAATGAAATAATTACTTATGGTTAAATGGGTGACGGTAATAAAGTTGAGTGTTGTGTTGTGACCTAATTGGTAAGTAAAATTACGAGCTAGCCAATAATGGGCATCCTGAAAATGGTGACAAATAAAAGTGAATTGGGGCTAAATGGCAAAAAATTATGTTTAATTAGTAAGAGGTAAATTTTTGGGGAATTACTAAAAAAACACAAAATTGTACTGAACATGTGCAAATATAAACTAAAGTAATGGACTGGATAATAATGTGGACTATAGTCAATAGTCTGGACAATAGTCTATAGTCTAGACAATAGTCTAAAATCTTGACTATATACTATAGTCTCGACAATTGTCTATAGTCTTGACTATATACTATAATCTGGACTATAGTCTATATAGACTAAGTCTATAGTCTGGACTAGAATTTATTGTCTGGACTGGACTCTATAGTCTGGACTATAATATATAGTCTATAGTCTAGACTATAGCCTATAGTTTGGACTATAAGTCTATAGTGTAGACTATAAGTCAATAGTGTGGACTATAGTCTATAGTCTGGACTATAGTCTATAGTCTGGACTATAGTCTATAGTCTGGACTATAGTCTATAGTCTGGACTATAGTCTATAGTCTGGACTATAGTCTATAGTCTGGACTATAGTCTACAGTCTGGACTACAGTCTACAGTCTGGACTATAGTCTATAGTCTGGACTATAGTCTACAGTCTGGACTACAGTCTACAGTCTGGACTACAGTCTATAGTCTGGACTATATAGTCTACAGTCTGGACTATATAGCCTGGAGTCCGGACTATAGTCTACTGTCTGGATTATGTAGTCTATAGTCTGGACTATAGTCTATACTCTGGGCTCTATAGTCTATAGTCTGGACTATAGTCTATACTCAGGACTATAGTCTGGACTATAGTCTGGAATATAGTCTATAGTCTGGTCTATAGTCTGGACTATAGTCTGTAGTCTGGACTATAGTCTATAGTCTGGACTATAGTCTATAGTCTGGACTATAGTTTATAGTCTGGACTATAGTCTATAGTCTGGACTATAGTCTATAGTCTGGACTATAGTCTATAGTCTGGACTATAGTCTATAGTCTGGACTATAGTCTATAGTCTGGACTATAGTCTATAGTCTGGACTATAGTCTATAGTCTGGACTATAGTCTATAGTCTGGACTATAGTCTATAGTCTGGACTATAGTCTATAGTCTGGACTATAGTCTATAGTCTGGACTATAGTCTATAGTCTGGACTATAGTCTATAGTCTGGACTATAGTCTATAGTCTGGACTATAGTCTATAGTCTGGACTATAGTCTATAGTCTGGACTATAGTCTATAGTCTGGACTATAGTCTATAGTCTGGACTATAGTCTATAGTCTGGACTATAGTCTATAGTCTGGACTATAGTCTATAGTTTGGACTACAGTCTATAGTTTAGACTATAGTCTCTAGTCTGGACTATAGTCTACAGTCTGGACTATAGTCTATAGTCTGGACAATAGTCTAGAGTCTGGACTATAGTCGATAGTCTGGACTATATTCTATAGTCTAGACTTTAGTATATTATCTATATACGCTGGACTGTAGTCTTAACTATTGTCTGAATAGATTAGGGTCCTTTTTTAACATTTAAATAAGAAGTACTCAAGGCTATTTGGTCTTTAAATAATGACAAATTAGATTTCCTAATCAAATCTCAATCTATTGCGATAAAAAAAAAACATATTTGTAATCAATTCCAATTTAGCAGTACATTTCAAAAAAATCACTCCAAACAAATTAAAAACTAATTAATAATACATATTAAAGAAAACTGAACAATTAAATGGGGTTTTGAATACAATTTAACATGCATACGCAGCAAAATATACGCAATATGAATAAAGGCCGCTACAGATAAAAGTTTTAGTATTAAAATTGTAAAAGACCAGAGGGATAAATGGAGGCGAAACCATAACAATAATAAATAACTGCTACAAATGAACTACTGCTGTTATATATAACTAAAAATCAGTGATCGGCATATGTAAACATTAGGATACGAGTAAAATAATTTACTCAATTAAGATCAGAAACAAAACCATCTTTAAGCAGTTAAAAGCATTTTAACAGTGAGTGCAGGATGTGTACTCTTTGAGCCGATCATTGCTTTAATGGCGCACACATTTGCAATGATCGGCGAATGTTTTTGAGCTATAAATGCGTTAAATACGACACAACCGTGACTCAATGTAGTAGTCAATGCACAGAGTGAATTGTGGTTAAAATAAAATGTTTAAATCGATTACATTTAGTTGTCTAATTTATTTATTTATCATATTTAGCCTCTAGTAATAAATTCATATGTTTAATTTGTATGTCTACATAGTTTATTATAATAGATGTTTTATTTAATATATTTATTATAAAAATGTTTCCTATTTTTTCGAAATTACCCTTAATTAGTGATGTTTTTTTTTGCAAAATATTTTTTCAAAACTTTATTTAATTGCTGCTACTACATGTATTTTTACTAAATCATTATGGTATGTCCGTAAATCCCATGGGGCATATGTTTTTTTGTTTCGTCTGCAAGTAGACATACCAATTATTTGGAAAATTTAATTATATAAACATTAAAATAGCTCAGCATTTAAAATAAATTTCAATAGAATTGACCAATTGAATTTTTTTATAAAAATTTAAGCTTCTTATACTAATACTATATAAACATAGACTTTTTACTTACTTCATATTTATGTCTACATGTAGACTTAAGAAAACATATAGTACATCGATTTTTTTTCTATTAAAACAATTTATGAAATTTCATTATCTTTAAATGGTCAATTGTTTATTGCAAAAAAATTCGAAACCTAAAATAAATAAAATACTACAGAAAAATTTGTGGATACTTGTATCGAAGGCTTAATTTACACTCATGTGCTAAACTCTGGTATTCACACTTGCAATGAAAAATTTTATGGCACACTAAAATGTCTTGCAACATATTTATGTTATGTTGCACTAATTGCAATTTGCAACAGATGTGTTTTTGGTTGAGATATAAAATCGGAAAGTAAACAACTTTTTGAGCAGATGTTTTGTAAAAAGTTTGAAAATTTACAATAAATTTTTTTATTTATACGAAAGAAAGGAATATAGTCTATAATCTGGACTGTAGTCTGGACTATAGTCTGGAATGTAGTCTATAGTCTGGACTGTAGTCTAACTATAATCTGGACTCTTAAGCATTATGTATAGTCTATAGTCTGAACTAAAGTCTATACTGTAGTCTATAGTCTGGACTGTAATCTATAGTCTGAACTAAAGTCTATACTGTAGTCTATAGTCTGGACTGTAATCTATAGTCTGAACTATAGTGTATAGTCTGGACTGTAGTCTACAGCCTGGACTATAGTCTATAGCCTGGACTATAGTATATAGTCTGGACTGTAGTCTACAGTCTGGACTATAGTCCATAGTCTAGATCATAATCTATAGTCTGGACTACAGTCTATACTCTGGACTACAGTCTATACTCTGGACTACAGTCTATACTCTGGACTACAGTCTTTTGTATGAACCATAGTCTATAGTCTGGACTATAGTATATAGTATGGACTATAATCTTTAGTCTGGACTATAGTCTATAGTCTGAACTATATAGTCTGGACTATAATCTATAGTCTGGACTACAATCTATAGTCTGGACTATAATCTATAGTCTGGAATACAATCTATAGTCTGGACTATAGTCTATAGTCTGGACTATAGTCTATAGTCTGGACTATAGTCTATAGTCTGGACTATAGTCTAGTCTGGACTATAGTCTATAGTCTGGACTATAGTCTATAGTCTGGACTATAGTCTATAGTCTGGACTATAGTCTATAGTCTGGACTATAGTCTATAGTCTGGACTATAGTCTATAGTCTGGACTATAGTCTATAGTCTGGACTATAGTCTATAGTCTGGACTATAGTCTATAGTCTGGACTATAGTCTATAGTCTGGACTATAGTCTATAGTCTGACTAGTCTAGTGGACTATAGTCTATAGTCTGGACTATAGTCTATAGTCTGGACTATAGTCTATAGTCTGGACTATAGTCTATAGTCTGGACTATAGTCTATAGTCTGGACTATAGTCTATAGTCTGGACTCTAGTCTATAGCCTGGACTATAGTCTATCGTCTGGACTATAGTCTATAGTCTGGACTATAGTCTATAGTCTGGACTATAGTCTGGACTATAATCTAAAGTCTGGACTACAATCTATAGTCTGGACTATAATCTATAGTCTGGACTATAGTCTATAGTCTGGAACATAGTATATAGTCCATACTATAGCCTACAGTCTGGGCTATAGTCTATAGTCTGGACTATAATCTATAGTCTGGACTATACTCTATAGTCTGGACTATAATCTATAGTCTGGACTATACTCTATAGTCTGGACTATAGTCTATAGTCTGGACTATAGTCTAAAGTCTGGACTATAATCTATAGTCTGGACTATAGTCTAGACTATAGTCTAAAGTCTGGACTATAATTTATAGTCTATAGTCTGGACTATAATCTATAGTCTGGACTATAATCTATAGTCTGGACTATAGTCTGGAACATAGTATATAGTCCATACTATAGCCTACAGTCTGGGCTATAGTCTATAGTCTGGACTATAATCTATAGTCTGGACTGTAATCTATAGTCTGGACTATAACCTATAGTCTGGACTATAGTCTATAGTCTGGACTATAATCTATAGTCTGGACTATAGTATATATAGTCTGGACTATAATCTATATTCTGGACAGTAGTCTGTAGTCTGGACTATAATCTATAGTCTGGACTATAGTCTATAGTCTCGACTATAGTCCATAGTCTGGACTATAATCTATAGTCTGGACTATAGTCTATAGTCTGGACTATAGTCTATAGTCTGGACTATAGTCTATAGTCTGGACTATAGTCTATAGTCTGGACTATAGTCTATAGTCTGGACTATAGTCTATAGTCTGGACTATAGTGTGGACTATAGACTGGACTATAGTCTAAAGTTTGGACTATAAACTATATTCTGGACTATAATCTTTAGTCTGGACTATAGTCTATAGTCTGGACTATAATCTATAGTCTGGACTATAATCTATAGTCTGGACTATAATCTATAGTCTGGACTATAGTCTATAGTCTGGACTATAATCTATAGTCTGGACTATAATCTATAGTCTGGACTATAATCTATAGTCTGGAATATAGTCTATAGTCTGGACTATAATCTATAGTCTGGAACATAGTATATAGTCCATACTATAGCCTACAGTCTGGGCTATAGTCTATAGTCTGGACTATAATCTATAGTCTGGACTATAATCTATAGAGAAAATTCATTTTTTAATAAAAAATGTTCGAGAAAATCCTCTATTTTATAGATGACTTTCGAGAAAATTCTCTCTGTTGTAGAAAATTTTAAAGAAAATTCTCGTTTTTATAGAAAATTACGAGAAAATTCCCTTTTTGATAGAAATTTTTCGAGAAAATTCTCCCTATTATAGAAAATGTTCGAGAAAATTCCCTTTTTTATAGAAAATTTTAGAGAAAATTCTGTCTTTTGTAGAAAATTTTAAAGAAAATTCTCTCTTTTGTAGAAAATTTTCAAGAAAATTCTCTTTTCTATAGAAATTTTTTTAAAAAATACTTTTTTCTATGGAAAATTTTTGAGTAAATTCTCTTTTCTATAGAACATTTTTGAGAAAATTCTCTTTTCTATTGAGAATTTTTGAGAACATTTTTATTGAAATTTTTCGATAAAATCCTTTTTTTATAGAACATTTTGAAACATTTGCCGTTTTTTAGAAAATTTAATTAAAAATCTGTCTTTTATATAACACTTTTGAAAAAAATTATTTTCAATTAACTTTTTACATGTTATTTTTCTTTTGTAAATAACTTACTGTTGAAAGAAAATTTGATTTTGTGGTTTTAGCAAACAAATTTTTTTTTAATATCAATTTATATTATGGCAATGACTTACTTATTTAAGTTTAAATGCTAAAATTATTTAATCTTTTCTCAAAGCAAACAAATTGTTAAAATATTTATCTCTATATTCTTGTGTTCATGTGTAAATAAAAAATTTTAAAAATTCTAAAGAATTTTTCTAGATTTTTTACCTTAAATTTACAGCATCAGACAAAAAACAAACGTAAGTCCATTTATTCACACACAAACTACTACGATATAGTTGTTATGGCAATTTATTTAAAATGTAACAAATTTAATGTAATTTACTTTATTTTTTTTTTGTTT
The DNA here is from genome assembly GCF_015586225.1 of Lucilia sericata. Classification (NCBI taxonomy): domain Eukaryota; kingdom Metazoa; phylum Arthropoda; class Insecta; order Diptera; family Calliphoridae; genus Lucilia; species Lucilia sericata. Next base: position 195,032 of record NW_023994333.1, on the reverse strand, counting down.
TTGATGTTTATTGTTGCAAAAGAAAAAAAAAAAAAGTTAAACAAAAAACTAGAAAATAAAAAAAGACAAAAATACAAACTAAAAACTACTAGCAACAACTATTACAAGATTTTCTTCCATCTTACTTGGTTAGTTGGTTTTCAGTTTTTTCTTCTTCGACTTTACCAGCGAGTGAGTGAATGTGTCCGAAAAACAGCATTTATGGATGATACAACTTCCAAATCCAAACAACTAAGAAACATCCATAAAAATAATGAAATGAAAAAAAAACAAACTAAAACGATAAAGAGACACTGAGACTTGCAACTGCTAGATGGTTGTGTGTAAGACAGTGGTCGGCTGTTGTAGTCAACAGAAAACGAGGACAACTGATAATCTACAAACAGAAGAAGTTATACAGAACAGAAGTTATAACCAGCATGAATTGTTCTGAAATGTAAATCCTTAAGCCGACCACTGCTGTAAAGTTAGCTGGTTGTTAGTTTATCGTGTGTGACACCAGGAGTTTATATGTGGAGTATAAAAATCTTTTGAAATCGTATTCGTATGAACACCAATACTTTTTTTGTTGTTATATTTTACTGTTGGCGTTTGTCAAAACATATGATAACAAAATAAAACAAAGTTTGTCTTTGTAGTTATTTTTGTTTTCTAATACATTTTTATATCATATTATTTTGTTGTTTATTAAAAAAAAAAAAAAAAAAACGCCAAAATCGTCCACTATACAACATTATATAGAGACAAACATGATCCTCTGAGGAGTTTACTATTGGTACAGTGGTAATGTTTTCATATATTTCTATCAAAAAGGCTAATTTTCGAAAGGTTTTTTTAAAGAGAATTTTCTCGAAAATTTTCTATAAAAAAGATAATTTTGTCGAAAATTTTCTAGAAAAGAGAATTCTCTTAAAAATTTTTTATAGAAACAAGAATTTACTCAAAAACTTTCTATAGAAAAGAACATTTTCTCAAAATGTTTCTACAAAAAAGAGCATTTTCTCAAAGATTTTCTATAAAAAAGAGTATTTTATCAAAAAATTTTCTATAAAAAATATAATTTTCTCGAATATTTTCTATAATTAGGAGAATTTTCTTGAAAAATTTTCTATAAGACAATTTCCTCGAAAAGTTTCTATAAAAAAGACAATTTTCTCGAAAAGTTAAAAAAAAGAGAATTTTCTCTAAATTTTTTAAAAAAGAAAATATATTATAAAAATATAAAATTTTATCAAAAATTTTCCATAGAAAAGAGAATTTTCTATAATAAGGAGAATTTTCTCGATAAGTTTCTACAAAAAAATTCTCGAAAAGTTTTTATAAAAAAAAACAATTTTCTCGAAAAATAGAATTTTCTGGAAAATTTCAATATATTTAGAATTTTCTCGAAAATGTTCTATAAAAAGAATTCTCTGGAAAATTTTCTATAATAATTAGAATCTATTCTATAAAATAGGGAATTTCCTCGAAAATTTTCTCCAGAAAAGAGAATTTTTCGAAAATTTTCTATAGAAACGTGAATTTTTTTCGAACATTCTCTATAGAAAGGTGAATTTTCTATAGAAAAGTGAATTTTCTCGAAAATTTTCTATAGAAAAGAGGATTTTCTCGAAAATTTTCTATAGAAAAGTGAATTTTCTATAAAAAGAGAATTTTCTGAAAATTTTCAATAAAAAATAGAATTTTCTCGAAAATGTTCTATAAAAAAGAATTCTGTGGAAAATTTTCTATAAAAATTAGAATCTATTCTATAAAATAGAGAATTTTCTACAGAAAATATAATTTTTTCGAAAATTTTCTATAGAAAAGTGAATTTTCTATAAAAAGAGAATTTTCTGAGAATTTTCAATAAAAATTAGAATTTTCTCGAAAATGTTCTATAAAAAAGAATTCTGTGGAAAATTTTCTATAAAAATTAGAATCTATTCTATAAAATAGAGAATTTTCTACAGAAAATATAATTTTTTCGAAAATTTTCTATAGAAACGTGAATTTTGTTTTGAAAATTCTCTATAGAAAGGTGAATTTTCTATAGAAAAGTGAAGTGAATTTTCTCGAAAATTTTATAAAAAAAAGAACTTCTTGAAAATTTTCTATAGAAAAGAGATTTTCTCGAAAATTTTCTATAAAAAAGAGAAATTTCTCAAAAATTTTCTATAAAAATAAGAATTTTCTCAAAAATTTTCTATAGAAAAAAAGTATTTCCTCAAAAATTTTCTATAAAAAAGAGAATTTTCTCGAAAACTTTCTATAAAATAGAGAATTTTCCCGTAAGATTTCTATAAAAAGAGAATTTTCTCGAAAATTTTCTATAAAGAAGAGAATTATTTCGAAAATTTTGTACAAAAAAGAGAATTTTCTTGAAAATTTTTTATAAAAAAGAGAATTTTATTGAACATTTTCTACAATAAAGAGACTTCTGGAAAGAGAGAGAGAGAGATTTTTTCGAACATTTTCTATAAAAAGGAGAAAAAGGAAAATTTCCATAAAAAACTTAATTTTTCGAAAATTTTCTATAAGTTAGAATCTTTCGAAAATAATTTTTTAAAATTTTTCTAAAACATATATTTTCTCAAAATGTTCATTACAAAAAATTATTGTTTGAAATTTTTACGAAAAAGACAAAGTTTAGAAAATATTCTAGTTATAAAATGTCTTAGATAATTTATAAAAAAAATTGAATTTTTGAAAAAAATTTCTATAGTAAACAGAATTTTTGGAAATTTTTTCTATAGCAATAGATTTTTTCGAAAATGTTCTATAAAAAAGACAATTTTTTTATATAAATTCTATTAAAAAATTAATTTTTTAAAAGTTTTTCCAACAAACTGGAAATTTGTTAGACAAATTTAAAAAATTTAAAATTTCTTAAGAATAGCATTATAACTCCCTTTTGCAACTTGATGTTACCACTGTCTGTCCAACAAAGAATTGTCGGTTCTAAACAGAGTCATATGATAGAGAGTAGTAGAGTGATATGTAGAAGATATACTATACTATATGACAATAATGCTGATGACGATTTTGAATTATTACAGACTCTGACTGATGAAAACGAATATATATTGTGAACTACAAGGTAAAATCGCCCAGCAGTGTTTGTAAAATAATTCTATATAAAATAAATAATCCTATATAATTTGTTATGCGAAGAGGGTGTTATTCGACATCTATACAGATAGGTCCCTTTAGTGATCCTGGATAATCCAGAAAGAAGTAACTTCTGTAGTTTAGAACCCCTTTTACCACTTGTTACCAGAGATAACAAGAAATAATAATCAAAATTTCTAGTATGGGACAACAACCTCAAACTGCAGGGTCATAGCTAAGTACATTTAATATGAGTATATAACTCTATGCTTTTGTGTATAATATTTCTTACATTACCACGAGTGCACACAAACACACACACAATTGTACTTGAACATACGTTAAAATATTGGTTTACTTATATGGGATATTAGACTGGATCCTCATTGCTCTAGGATATAAATAATATGTCCATGACATCCTATCTGAAAACTAGTTTGGTATTAGTTTAGTTGTAATCAGATATAACAAAATCATACCCTTCCTTACTTTAGACCAGCCACCAGACTGTCTCTATGTAACCATTTCGATGTCATGTATTTCAAAGATCCTCCAACATTACCCAAGATCCTCCAACATTACCCAAGATACATACCACATAACTATTTCAGATTAAGCTTATTCTTTAATCAAGCCACCCTACTACCGCACACTTTGCAACTTGTAAAGTTTTGTGTATCACACTACCAACAACAACTACTTTTAGCAGAAAACACATGTATAATACATGTTTAATATGTGGTATATAAGGGTATCAGTGAGTAGTATCTATGTGTGTGGCTCTATGTTCATCTTAATACTGTTGTCGCTACACTCTTGTTATTATGCTCTCGTTCAAATTGTTCACAAAAATTTCGAAAATAAAAAATAATAATAAAAAAAATCTTTCAACAAATTCGTTGACGTTTGCGTCGCATTAAGTGCACTCAACTGCATCAGTTTTGATGTTCAACAAGAGCGAGAACGTAAGTAAAAGGGTGAACCAAAAATACAGAGGCACAAGTTAAAACTTTAAAACAGTTATTGGAACCAAAGGAGTATGATCAGTTAAATGATTGAATATTAGCGGAATTGAGTAACAAAGCTTAAATTTCTTACTGCTCTTTATGTTACACCCTTTAGTTCTTTTCTATGTATGTACGTGTATTTTTGAGTATGTGTATGTTTTGCTATTTTTGGACATATTTTGCAGAAAAAAAAAACAAGAAAATTATTGCATATTTCTGCGTAGCATTCTACAAATATGTTTCCTCCTCATCACTTTTCTAACATAGGAAAAACTTATACAGTGACTGACATGAATAAGGAAAAGATAATTTTTTTGAACATTTTCTATAGAAAGCTGAATTTTCTCGAACATATTCTATAGAAAAGAGATTTTTATCGGAAATTTTTTAAAGAAAAGAGAATTGTCTCGGAATTTTTTTATAGAAAAGAGAATTGTCTCGAACATTTTTTAAACAAAATATAATTTTCACAAAAATCTTCTATAAAAAGAGAATTTTGTCAATAATTTTCTACAAAAAGAGAATAATCTTGAGAATTTTGCATAAATTAAAGAATTTTCTTGAAAATTTTCTATAACAAAAAATTTTCTCGAACATTTTCCATAGAAAAGAGAATTTTCTCGCAAATTTTCTATAAAAATGAAAATTTTTTATAGAAAAGAGAATTTTCTCAAAAAATTTTCTATAGAAAAGATAATTTTCTCAAAAAATTTTCTACAGAAAAGAGAATTGTCTAGAACATTTTCTATAGAAAATAGAATTTCCCTGAACATTTTCTATAGAAAAGATAAATTTCTCGAAAATTTTCTATTGAAAAGTGAATTTTTCGAATTTTGTATAAATTAAAGAATTTTCCTGAAAATTTTCTATAAAAAAATAATTTTTTCGAACATTTTCTATAAAAAAGAGAATTTTCTCGAACATTTTCCATAGAAAAGAGAATTTTCTGAAAAATTTTCTATAAAAAAGAGAATTTTCTCGAAAGTTTTCTATAGAAAAGAGATATTTCTCTCTATAGAATTTTCTCGAAAACTTTCTATAGAAAAGATAATTTGCTCGAAAATTTTCTATAGAAAAGAGAATTTGCTCGAAAATTTTCTATAGAAAAGAGAAAAAAGAGATATTTCTCGAAAACTTTCTATAGAAAAGAGATATTTCTCGAAAACTTTCTATAGAATTTTCTCGAAAACTTTCTATAGAAAAGAGAATTTTCTGGAAAATTTCCTATAAAAAAGAGAATTTTCACGAACATTTTCTATAAAAAAGAGAATTTTCCAAAAATTTTCCATAAAAAAAAAGAATTTTATCGAAAATTTTCCATCAAAATGTGAATTTTCTCAAAAATTTTCTATAGAAAAGAGAATTTTCTCGAAAATTTTCTATAGAAAAGAGAATTGTCCCGAAAATTTTCTATAGAAAAAAGAATTTTTGAGATAATTTTCTATCGAAAAGACAATTTTCTCAAAAATTTTCTATAGAAAAGACAATTTTCTCAAAAATTTTCTATAGAAAAGAGAATTTTCTCGAAAATTTTCTATAGAAAAGAGAATTTTCTCGAAAATTTTCTATAGAAAAGAGAATTTTCTCGAAAATTTTCTATAGAAAAGAGAATTTTCTCGAAAATTTTCTATAGAAAAGAGAATTTTCTCGAAAATTTTCTATAGAAAGGAGAATTTTCTCGAAAATTTTCTATAGAAAAGAGAATTTTCTCGAAAATTTTCTATAAAAAAGAGAATTTTCAAGAACATTTTCTATAAAAAAGAGAATTTTCCAAAAATTTTCCAAAAAAAAAGAATTTTCTCGAAAATTTTCCATCAAAAAGAGAATTTTCTCAAAAATTTTCTATAGAAAAGAGAATTTTCTCGAAAATTTTCTATAGAAAAGAGAATTGTCCCGAAAATTTTCTATAGAAAAGAGAATTTTTGAGATAATTTTCTATCGAAAAGAGAATTTTCTCGAAAATTTTCTATAGAAAAGGGAATGTTCTCGAAAATTTTCTATAGAAAAGATAATTTTCTCGAAAATTTTCTATAGAAAAGAGAATTTTCTCGAAAATTTTTGTTATAAAAAGGAAAATTTTTTAAATGTTATTCAAAAAAATTATGAAAAATGTTCTTAATTCTGTTGTAAAGAAAACATTTGCTATAAAAAGGTAAAAAATTAAATTTTTTACAAATTGATAAAAATGTTGTTTCCATATTCAAATGCCTTGGACCAAACCTTGCCCGATATGTGAAATATTTATGTTTGTGTTCTTGTGTATTATTTTGCAGTTTATGTATTTTGTATTTTTGGTTTGCGTGTTGTTGTTGTTGTTGCGTTGTTGTTTATTTTGTTAGAGTTGTGTGTTTTATTCTTGTTAGTTTTCAGGCGATTTACATCAGAATTGACAAAGTTTAAATGGCAATAAATTATGGTGTGCTTGAATTGATTGCAATTCAAACATGCGTTTTTCGTTCACTTTTTTTTTGGGGTAAATTTTGCCAAACAACATGCAGCCCGAAACCGAACTAAAAAATTGCATTATGACAATGTTCACATGTTCACTTACTGAAAGAGGTACTACTTATACAGCATGTTATAACATGTACTTGCAGAATATGTATTTACGTTTTTATTTTCTTTTTTTTTTTTCAATTTCAAACAACATTTATTTGAATTTGTTTTTTTTTTTTTTTTTTGGTTATTTTCAATTTAGTAAGTGGCAGCAGTAAATAGTTGTAGCCGTAGTTGTCATTATATATAATTTTAAAGATGTTGCAAAATTGTTTATATTTTTTATTATAACAATTATTTTTGTGCTTTATTAGCCGTTTCTGTGTTAGTTTATTAAGAAATAAATAAATTGTCTATGAAAAAAAAATATGTCATCAAAACATTTTTGAAATATTTGTGCGTGTTTTTTTATTATTTGCCATTAAATGTCGTTAAATTACATTCGTTTTAGTTAAAAAAAAACTTTTTTATGGTTTTTAACAATTTTGAAAGGTAAATGAAGATGTTTATCTTTTGAAATTACATTCCTATAAATTATGATTGTTAAATTTAAGAGCGTTAGTCCATAAATCAATAAAGCGTTTAAGCAATAAACGTTAATAATTTAATAATCTAGAAGATTTTGACAACTTTTTATTAATTAGTATTAAATTGACAAGTATTAAGATAAAAATTACGAAATTTCAAACACCGGATATTTAAAACTGTCAAAAATACAATTCTTTTTGAAACATAGTATGTTACATCAATTTCGAAGAACTACACCAACCAAGGCCTCGTTTGCCAGTGTCTCTAAACCCACGACCTCCGGACTGACAGACTAGAACACTAACTACTAACCTATCGGAGGCCTACATAATAGCACCTTTTTAAAAAAAAAAAAGATAAAATTCCCTTTTTTATAGAAAAATTAACTTTTCTATAGAAAAATTTCGAGAAAATTCTTTTTTCTATAGAAAATTTTTGAAAAAATTCGAGAAAATTCTCTTTTTTATAGAAAATTTTTGAGAAAGTTCTCTTTTTAAAGAAAATTTTTGAGAAAATTCTCTTTTTTATAGAAAATTTTTGAGAAAATTCTTTTTTTATAGAAATTTTTCGAGAAAATTATTTTTTTTATAGGAATTTCACGAGAAAACTCTCTTTTCTAGAGAACATGTTTGAAACAATTTCTTTATATGGAAATTTTCCAGAAAATTCTCTTTTCTACAGAAAATATTCGACAAATTCGGTTCTCTAAAGAAAAATTTCGAGAAAATTCTCCTTTCTATAGAAAATGTTCGTGAAAATTCTCTTTTCTATAAAAAAATTTCCAGAAAATTCTCGTTTTTCTATTATCTCGAAAATTCTCTTTTCTAGAGAACAATTTCGAGAACATTCCCTTTTCTATAGAAAATTTTCATAAAATTCTCTTTTTTATAGAAAATTTTCAAGAAAATTCCCTATTCTATAGAAAATTATCTCAAAAATTCTCTTTTCTATAGAAAATTATCTCGAAAATTCTATTTTCTATAGAAAATTTTCGATTTTCGAAATTTAATAGAAAATTTACGAAAAAATTGTCTTTTTTATAGAAAATTTACGAGAAATTTTTCGAGAAAATTCTCTTTTTTATAGGAAATTTTCCAGAAAATTTTCTTTTCTATAGAAAATTTTAGAGAAAATTCTCTTTTCTATAGAAAAATTTCAAGAAAATTCCCTTTTCGATAGAAAAATTTCAAGAAAATTCCCTTTTCGATAGAAAATTGTCTCAAAAATTCTCTTTTCGATAGAAAATTGTCTCAAAAATTCTCTTTTCTATAGAAAATTTTTGAGAAAATTCTCTTTTTTATGGAAAATTTTCGAGAAAATTCTCTTTTTTATAGAACATGTTCGTGAAAATTCTCTTTTTTATAGGAAATTTTCCAGAAAATTCTCTTTTCTATAGAAAATTTTCGGTAAAATTCTCTTTTCTATAGAAAAATTTCAAGAATTCCCTTTTCGATACAAAATTATCTCAAAAATTCTCTTTTCTATAGAAAATTTTCGAGAAAATTCTCTTTTCTATAGAAAAATTTCAAGAAAATTCTCTTTTCTATAGAAAATTATCTCGAAAATTCTCTTTTCTATAGAAAATTTTTGAGAAAATTCTATTTTCTAAAGAAAATTTTCAAGAAAATTCTCTTTTTTATAGAAAAATTTCGAGAAAATTCTCTTTTCTATAGAAAATTATCTCGAAAAAATCTTCTATAGAAAATTTTCGAGAAAATTGTCTTTTTTATAGAAAATTTACGAAAAAAACTCTCCTTTCTATAAAAAAATTTTCGAGATAATTCTCTTTTCTATAGAAAATTTTCCAGAAAATTCTCTTTTTATAAAAAATTTTCTTTTTATAGAAAATTTTGTAGAAAATTCTCTTTTCTATAGAAAATTTTCGCGAAAATTCTCTTTTTATATAAAATTTTTTAGAAAATTCTCTTTTCCAGAAAATTCTCTTTTCTATAGACAATTTTCGAGAAAATTGTCTTTTCTATAGACAATTTTCGAGAATATTCTTTTTTCTATAGAAAATTTTCGAGAATATTCTCTTTTCTATAGAAAATTTTCGAGAAAATTCTCTTTTCTATAGAAAATTTTCAAGAAAATTCCTTTTTTTAAAAAAAATTTTTGAAAAAATATTTTTTTTTAAATTTTGATAAATTTCTTTTTTTATAAAAAATTTTGAGAAAATTCTTTTTTTATAGAAAATTTTCGAAAATGTTTAATAAAATCTGCATTTTACTAAGCAAAAATCTGTTGAATTTTTTTAATTCCTTTTAAAAGGTCGTGGTCACTATTATGGGTATAATTTAAAAGTTTGACATTTATTAAAATGTTTTTTAAACATTTCATATTTGATTTTTTTGCTTTAAACGAATATGTATGCAAGTTAGCCTATAAATCTATTTATAGTTTTCAAAATAATTCAATTCAATTTGCCACACCTTATCAATTTAAGTTATAAGATAGTTTAAACTAGATTTTAAGTTTAACATAAATTGAATACTACTTTGGTTAGATAGATTTTAAATAAATAATTTTTTTGGGAGGAAAAAACAAACTTAAAAAGTCAAAAGTTGATTTGAATAAAAAAATCAGCATAAAAGGAAACTCTAGCAAAATTTTGATAAACAATATGATACATTTATAAACATATAGAAGGCAGCACTGGTGTCATTACATATGGGAACTTTTTTAATTTTATTTTTATAAAAAAATTTTAAAAAAATTATCTTTAAATTCTGGATAATTTTCTTTTTATAGAAAATTCTGGTTAAATTTTAGAAAATTGAGAATAAATTTTCCTTATTTGAAAAATTCTAATAAATTTGTAATAAATTTTCTTTTTTTTTATAAAAAAAAAACTTTGTAACAGAAACCAAAACATGTTTTGTCCTGCATTTATGTTCCAATTTCTAACAAATACTCTAACAATGGTGTCCAACATATATTTCTAAATTTAATATTTCCACAACTAGTAGAGCCATAAATTTCCAGCAAAACAAACCGATGATTAATAGTAAAAAAACACGACCCTTGTCACTTTTTCCCAATCATTCATTTAATGAAAAACAACTGAAAACTTGACAAAAGAAAAACAAATATTTTTTGTGTTATTTGTTGCTTGAATGGATGAAATGAAAAGAAAAAAAAACTGGTGGCCATAATTCTTTTCACGCGTTCCCAATTTAAATTTTGAAAAATGTTTCGTTTCTGGTACTTGTTGTACAAACACTGATGACAAGCGTCTTAATCGTTTCAAAAAAAAAAAAAAAAAGTTTTGTTAAATTTTAAATCGTTTCTTGAGCTTAAGTTAAAGAAACGTTACATTTGGGAAAATAACTAACTAAACTCTCATGAAAATCTTTTGTTATGGATTTTTGTCAGTTAAGTATTTCTTTTTTTATTGTTGAGTCTTTTAAATGAATTGTTATGTTGTTGTATGAATGATGTGAGAATTTTTGAAGTTTGGCACGTTGCATAATTTTTCACAATTTATATATTTTTAATAGTTTTTTTTAATTAAACGACAAGTTTTGTTGTTTAGTTTTGCTGTTTGTTTTGTGCCGTTATAATTGACACAAGTCATGGTAAATCTTTGCTTGTTAAATGACAATTAAATTAAAAATATAATTAAAATTGGGTGCTAAGAAGAAGTGAAGGGAAACTTAATGAATAGCTTCTCAATTCAAATTACAAATTTTTCATTTAAAATTTTAAATTATTAGCAACATTTAATCTGCCCAATTTCTTTAACATCTAACGTATAATTAATATTAAATTCTTTACGTACAACCAAGCGTATGATTGATATTAATACACACTCCTTAAACAAATTCCTATGCGTATGCTTTATATTAAATCTTGTTCAACAATTATGTTCTTAAGCTATTTTAAACTATTTTCTCATTATCGATAATTCTAAAGCCATTTAAAAGTAAACACTAAACACAATTTTAGCTTAAGACCCCAAAGCCTTCTTTTATCTTAGTAACTCACTTTATTATTAAATGATTTTGTTTGCATTTGCTTGAAAATTATATGAAAATAAATCATTAAGACAAAAGACTGCATTTAGCATTAAACTAAGGAAAGGCGTTGTCTTATAGCTTGTGAATATAATGATAATGCAGACAGCCGGACAGACCGACAGACACACACACACTCGCATTCAAACACGATTTGCTAAAATGTAAAATGTTAAATATGACATTTAAAATAATACCAGAGACGATAGAAAAAAAAAGAAGGCGAGTAAAAACAGGGCGACAAGTAATAAGCAAAAAAAAAAGGAAGGATTTTTCAAATGAGCAGCAGCATAACAGCAACAATAGTAATAGCAACAGCTATACAACAACATACTTGCAACATAACCCTAAAGCATAATTGTAACAATACAAGCAACTTTATTGCACTAGATTGTATTCTCACATCACAGCAGCAACAATAACAAAAAATCTGAAATAAGAACAAAACTTAGACAAAAAAAAAAAACGACGTATCAAGTATGAGAACCAAAGATGTTGTTGTTGTCCAGCAACAACGTTTTCTTGATGCTGTATGTCACACAACCGCAACCAACCGACCGACCGTCCGACCCACAATTGTGGCGGATGTAATTTGCCTTGAAAACTTGTTTTGGCACCATGATACCAGATTTTGAATTAAAATATTAGGGGGCTTTAATAAATTAAATTAATTTTTTTAGTCTATTCTTTTGTCTAGTCTATAGTCTAGCCTAGTCTATAATCTAGTTTATAGTCTAGTCTAAAGTTTAATCTAGTCTATAGTCTAGTCTAAAGTCTAATCTATAGTCTAGTCTATAGTCTAGTCTATAGTCTAGTCTATAGTCTAGTCTATAGTCTAGTCTATAGTCTAGGCTATAGTCTAGTCTATAGTCTAGTCTATAGTCTAGTCTATAGTCTAGTCTATATCTAGTCTAGTCTATAGTCTAGTCTATGTCTAGTCTATAGTCTAGTCTATAGTCTAGTCTATAGTCTAGTCCTATAGTCTAGCATAGTCTATAGTCTAGTCTATAGTCTAGTCTATAGTCTAGTCTATAGTCTAGTCTATAGTCTAGTCTATAGTCTAGTCTATAGTCTATCTATAGTCTAGTCTATAGTCTAGTCTATAGTCTAGTCTATAGTCTAGTCTATAGTCTAGTCTATAGTCTAGTCTATAGTCTAGTCTATAGTCTAGTCTATGGTCTAGTCTATAGTCTAGTCTATGGTCTAGTCTATAGTCTAGTCTATAGTCTAGTCTATAGTCTAGTCTATAGTCTAGTCTATAGTCTAGTCTATAGTCTAGTCTATAGTCTAGTCTATAGTCTAGTCTATAGTCTAGTCTATAGTCTAGTCTATAGTTAGTCTATAGTCTAGTCTATAGTCTAGTCTATAGTCTAGTCTATAGTCTAGTCTATAGTCTAGTCTATAGTCTAGTCTATAGTCTAGTCTATAGTCTAGTCTATAGTCTAGTCTATAGTCTAGTCTATAGTCTAGTCTATAGTCTAGTCTATAATCTAGTCTATAGTCTAGTCTATAGTCTAGTCTATAGTCTAGTCTATAGTCTAGTCTATAGTCTAGTCTATAGTCTAGTCTATAGTCTAGTCTATAGTCTAGTCTATAGTCTAGTCTATAGTGTCTAGTCTATAGTCTAGTCTATAGTCTAGTCTATAGTCTAGTCTATAGTCTAGTCTATAGTCTAGTCTATAGTCTAGTCTATAGTCTAGTCTATAGTCTAGTCTATAGTCTAGTCTATAGTCTAGTCTATAGTCTAGTCTATAGTCTAGTCTATAGTCTAGTCTATAGTCTAGTCTATAGTCTAGTCTATAGTCTAGTCTATAGTCTAGTCTATAGTCTAGTCTATGTCTAGTCTATAGTCTAGTCTATAGTCTAGTCTAGTTAGTCTAGTCTTTAGTCTAGTCTATAGTCTAGTCTATAGTCTAGTCTATAGTCTAGCCTATAGTCTAGTCTATAGTCTAGTCTATAGTCCGTCTATAGTCTAGTCTATAGTCTAGTTTATGGTCTAGTCTATAGTCTAGTCTATAGTCTAGTCTATAGTCTAGTCTATAGTCTAGTCTATAGTCTAGTCTATAGTCTAGTCTATAGTCTAGTCTATAGTCTAGTCTATAGTCTAGTCTATAGTCTAGTCTATAGTCTAGTCTATAGGTCTAGTCTATAGTCTAGTCTATAGTCTAGTCTATAGTCTAGTCCTATAGTCTAGTCTATAGTCTAGTCTATAGTCTAGTCTATAGTCTAGTCTATAGTCTAGTCTATAGTCTAGTCTATAGTCTAGTCTATAGTCTAGTCTATAGTCTAGTCTATAGTCTAGTCTATGTCTAGTCTATAGTCTAGTCTATAGTCTAGTCTATAGTCTAGTCTATAGTCTAGTCTATAGTCTAGTCTATAGTCTAGTCTATAGTCTAGTCTATAGTCTAGTCTATAGTCTAGTCTATAGTCTAGTCTATAGTCTAGTCTATAGTCTAGTCTATAGTCTAGTCTATAGTCTAGTCTATAGTCTAGTCATAGTCTAGTCTATAGTCTAGTCTATATTCCTAGTCTATAGTCTAGTCTATAGTCTAGTCTATAGTCTAGTCTATAGTCTAGTCTATAGTCTAGTCTATAGTCTAGTCTATAGTCTAGTCTATAGTCTAGTCTATAGTCTAGTCTATGTCTAGTCTATAGTCTAGTCTATAGTCTAGTCTATAGTCTAGTCTATAGTCTAGTCTATAGTCTAGTCTATAGTCTAGTCTATAGTCTAGTCTATAGTCTAGTCTATAGTCTAGTCTATAGTCTAGTCTAGAGTCTAGTCTATAGTCTAGTCTATAGTCTAGTCTATAGTCTAGTCTATAGTCTAGTCTATAGTCTAGTCTATAGTCTAGTCTATAGTCTAGTCTATAGTCTAGTCTATAGTCTAGTCTATAGTCTAGTCTATAGTCTAGTCTATAGTCTAGTCTATAGTCTAGTCTATAGTCTAGTCTATAGTCTAGTCTATAGTCTAGTCTATAGTCTAGTCTATAGTCTAGTCTATAGTCTAGTCTATAGTCTAGTCTATAGTCTAGTCTATAGTCTAGTCTATAGTCTAGTCTATAGTCTAGTCTATAGTCTAGTCTAGTCTATAGTCTAGTCTATAGTCTGGTCTATAGTCTAGTCTATAGTCTGGTCTATAGTCTAGTCTATAGTCTAGTCTATAGTCTAGTCTATAGTCTAGTCTATAGTCTAGTCTATAGTCTAGTCTATAGTCTAGTCTATAGTCTAGTCTATAGTCTAGTCTATAGTATAGTCTATAGTCTAGTCTATAGTCTAGTCTATAGTCTAGTCTATAGTCTAGTCTACAGTCTAGTCTATAGTCTAGTCTATAGTCTAGTCTATAGTCTAGTCTATAGTCTAGTCTATAGTCTAGTCTATAGTCTAGTCTATAGTCTAGTCTATAGTCTAGTCTATAGTCTAGTCTATAGTCTAGTCTATAGTCTAGTCTATAGTCTAGTCTATAGTCTAGTCTATAGTCTAGTCTATAGTCTAGTCTATAGTCTAGTCTATAGTCTAGTCTATAGTCTAGTCTATAGTCTAGTCTATAGTCTAGTCTATAGTCTAGTCTATAGTCTATCTATAGTCTAGCCTATAGTCTAGTCTATAGTCTAGTCTATAGTCTAGCCTATAGTCTAGTCTATAGTCTAGTCTATAGTCTAGTCTATAGTCTAGTCTATAGTCGAGTCTATAGTCTAGTCTATAGTCTAGTCTATAGTCTAGTCTATAGTCTAGTCTATAGTCTAGTCTATAGTCTATCTATAGTCTAGTCTATAGTCTAGTATATAGTCTAGTCTAGTCTAGTCTATAGTCTAGTCTATAGTCTAGTATATAGTCTAGTCTATAGTCTAGTCTATAGTCTAGTCTATAGTCTAGTCTATAGTCTAGTCTATAGTCTAGTCTATAGTCTAGTCTATAGTCTAGTCTATAGTCTAGTCTATAGTCTAGTCTATAGTCTAGTCTATAGTCTAGTCTATAGTCTAGTCTTAGTCTAGTCTATATCTAGTCTATAGTCTAGTCTATAGTCTAGTCTATAGTCTAGTCTATAGTCTAGTCTAGTCTAGTCTATAGTCTAGTCTATAGTTAGTCTATAGTCTAGTCTATAGTCTAGTCTATAGTCTAGTCTATAGTCTAGTCTATAGTCTAGTCTATAGTCCTAGTCTATAGTCTAGTCTATAGTCTAGTCTATAGTCTAGTCTATAGTCTAGTCTATAGTCTAGTCTATAGTCTAGTCTATAGTCTAGTCTATAGTCTAGTCTATAGTCTAGTCTATAGTCTAGTCTATAGTCTATCTAGTCTATAGTCTAGTCTATAGTCTAGTCTATAGTCTAGTCTATAGTCTAGTCTATAGTCTAGTCTATAGTCTAGTCTAGTCTAGTCTATAGTATACTGTATCTAGTCTATAGTCTAGTCTATAGTCTAGTCTATAGTCTAGTCTAGTCTAGTCTATAGTCTTCTATAGTCTAGTCTATAGTCTAGTCTATATATAATCTGTAGTCTAGTCTATAGTCTAGTCTATAGTCTAGTCTATAGTCTAGTCTATAGTCTAGTCTATAGTCTAGTCTATAGTCTAGTCTATAGTCTAGTCTCTAGTCTAGTCTATAGTCTAGTCTATAGTCTAGTTTATGTCTAGTCTATAGTCTAGTCTATAGTCTAGTCTATAGTCTAGTCTATAGTCTAGTCTATAGTCTCGTCTATAGTCTAGTCTATAGTCTTGTCTATAGTCTATAGTCTTGTCTATAGTCTATAGTCGAGTCTATAGTCTAGTCTATAGGCCAGTCTATAGGCCAGTCTATAGGCCAGTCTATAGTCTAGTCTATAGTCTAGTCTATAGTCTAGTCTATAGTCTAGTCTATAGTCTAGGTCTATAGTCTAGTCTATAGTCTAGTCTATAGTCTAGTCTATAGTCTAGTCTATAGTCTAGTCTATAGTCTAGTCTATAGTCTAGTCTATAGTCTAGTCTATAGTCTAGTCTTTAATCTAGTCTACGATCTAGTCTATGGTCTAGTCTATAGTCTCGTTTATAGTCTAGTCTATTCTAGTCTATTGGTCTATTGTCAAGTCTATGGTCTAGTCAGTAGTCTCGCTTATAGTCTATTCTATAGTCTAGTCTATAGTCTAGTCTAAAGTCTAGTCTATAGTCTAGTCTATAGTCTACATTTGAATATCTTCGTACCTTATTTTAACATACCTATCGTAGGGTACTAAACTACTATAAACATCTAAATTATTTCTGTGTGATTTTTTTTCCTCTACAAGAGGACTACAAAAGTCAAGAGTTTAAAATGTGAAATAAAAACTACACACGGATAAAACAAAAATAAAGTAAAAATAATACTACAAAAACAATACAAAACATTAAACAAAAAACTGCTACTAAAACAACAATAACAACAAAAACTATAAAATACTATATAGAGAAAGATTTTAAAACAATACACTATTGTATCATATAAGTACGATTACAGCACTCAGAAGTGGTCATAAAATTGGGATTAAATGTGTGTGATTCGAAAATAAACGCCAACGAAAACAAAACTAAATTGAAAAAAAAAAAAAAAACAACGAAAAGAGAATGTTATAAATGAAAATGTTTTTAAAAGATTATTTTTATACATTTAACATTTGAATTAATGGCAGCTTAGTTGGAAGCAGCACTATTTTCAAGGCAGGCAAAAAAAAAGATTTATTATTTATTTCAAACTAAAATTGCAATTGCAACACCAAAATGCACCACATGATATCGCCGAGAATGACCATTAATCTTGTAAGAAAATGGAAAATGAGTTTATTTAAGATCTCAAACAGGTGTTGTTTATAAGATGAAACTGAAGACAAATTAAAAATTGTCAACTGAAGATAGACAGTTATCGATATTGTTAACAAATATTTATGTTTTTTGCAGTCTTTACCATGGATATTGTATTGATTAATCTAGTTTAACACCTTCACTGCTTGTCAAGCTTAAAAGTGGATTTGGGTATTATTTCTGCCTTAAAACATCCGTTAAAGAGATTATCTGTATTTTGATATTGAAAACTATTCTTCATTGATCATTTATTTTCAGGACAACTTTCGCTTTTTATGACAATAGTTGAGGTCAAGCAACTAAAACGAAGGACATTTTCTGTAACAAGAATGTTTCTATTTGTCACTATTCTACTTCACACCTCTTGATTCCAATTAAAATCAAACCTAACTCCTCCTCTCAAACCGTTTTTTTTTTTTCAAACTTCCTTTGAAATTACTTAAAATAACAATTATTTTTAATATTAAAACAACCACTAAGCACGTCAATCAAGTTCCTCTCACATAACATTCTCTTCCCTCAACACCCTAGCCGCAGCTGCTAAAAGGTATTATTGCAATTATTTTACCATTAAATTCAATTTAACTTTATGTACATATTTACCATAATCCTCTTTTGAGCACAAAAAAAAACAACAACACAAAAACTTACCTAGAAAGAAACAAAGAGAGAAAATGTAAGATATTAAAAAAGTTTAATTAGATTTTTAATTAAGAAAAAAATAAAAGTATTAGTGTTAATTTGTAAAAATAAACAAGGCATTTACGAAAATTCTCACTCACAACAGAAATAATTCAATTGCGAAAAAAAGATGTTTTACAAAATTATAATAATCATCATAATAATCATACTTAAGTTCATAATAACATTAGAAGTTGTAATGGAAACTATGGAAATTTTTGAAATAAACTCATTAGAGAAAACAGCGGTAGTATTAAATGAAAATCATAATTATAATCAACATTTAATAACAAATATCATCATTATATTCTTGAAGAGTAGCAGAAACAAAAAAAAATATAAAAAAAAAATTATTATGATAATTTGCTACAAGTACTTGTTGTATTAGTGGAGAATAAATTTCATTTTTGTTTTGTTGTTAGAAAGATAGTGCAGGGAGACTGAAAATATATGAGTTAACAAAAACTGGACTACAGTCCAGACTTCGGATTGTAGTCTGAACAATACACTAAACTATAGTCTAGATTATAGACCAGAACATTGTTCCGATAGTTCTGACTATAAACAACTGACCTGACTATATGTAATAGAATAGACCATATGTAATAGTTCAGACTATAGGCTATAAACTAGACTATAGGCTAAACTATAGTCCAAAATATTTTACCGACTAATGTCCAGCACATTGTACAGACAATAGCCAAACTACAGATAGATTAAGTCCAGACTATAGACTAGACAATAGACTAGACTATAGACTAGACAATAGACTAGACTATAGACTAGACTATAGACTAGACTATAGACTAGACTATAGACTAGACTATAGACTAGACTATAGACTAGACTATAGACTAGACTATAGACTAGACTATAGACTAGACTATAGACTAGACTATAGACTAGACTATAGACTAGACTAGACTAGACTAGACTATAGACTAGACTATAGACTAGACTATAGACTAGACTATAGACTAGACTATAGACTAGACTATAGACTAGACTATAGACTAGACTATAGACTAGACTATAGACTAGACTATAGACTAGACTATAGACTAGACTATAGACTAGACTATAGACTAGACTATAGACTAGACTATAGACTAGACTATAGACTAGACTATAGACTAGACTATAGACTAGACTATAGACTAGACTATAGACTAGACTATAGACTAGACTATAGACTAGACTATAGACTAGACTATAGACTAGACTAGACTAGACTATAGACTAGACTATAGACTAGACTATAGACTAGACTATAGACTAGACTATAGACGAGACTATAGAACTAGACTATAGACTAGACTATAGACTAGACCCAGCGGTTCCCACCGATTTTTACTTCGCGGACCCCTTGAAGAACTTATTTAATTTCGCGGACCCCCATACATATTTTGATATTCTATTGTTCTAAATAATTGTTCATCCGAAAATTGACCTAGTCCATTAATCCCTAGGTCTAATAAATGTAGAGATGTCATATCTATAAAATATTCCCGTACATTGAGAATATATAATATTTCAGATAGGTTTTCAATTGCATGTTTTGAAGATAGAATGACTTCTTTGTTAATATGTTAACATGATGTTTCATTTTATGATCGTGAGATCTTTCATGTTCATTTTTCTTCAAGGTAGCGAAAATATCAATATCAAATATTGTCACATGTGCTTAAGGAGTCACGTTTCAAAAATTTGTTGCGATTGCAAAGGGTGAACTGAGTAAGTGAGCTAAGTTTTCGGGAAAATAATATAAGAAAGTTGGACTTGTTCTATGTTGTTGCGGAATGCGTTATCCGCATAATATATGATTTGAGCTCTTTGTTAAAGTACTGTGAATTTGGAACTTAAATTTGAATTTTAAAATATCAACGAATTATTTTACTTCATGGTTTTTGGCTACATATTTACGCGAAACGCTATGGATTTTCTGATGTTAATTTAATAATATGTATTGGTCGACAAAATCAAGTTAAAATCTGTGTATCACGTCGGATTGGAATATTTATAAAGAGATGCAAAAAGAGTCACCTCTGTTTTGAAAATATATAATTTTAGTCCTTTCAAACAAGAACACTTTTGCTTACAATTTGATAAACTTAAATCTATAATAAGCTTGTCTTTGAATTGAACTTCATACTCCGGAATACCAGTATCAAAATCACGCAATACTTTATTTTATAAAAGTTATACAATAAAATTTGTACGGCCTAGCTTCTTCCTGATAAACAACCGAAAAATAAAATTCAAAACAACACCAAAAAATTTAGGATTATGCACAAAAATTGGAGATATTTGTACATACATATAAATGAATATTGTTTATTCATGTTTTTTCGTTCGTCTTCGCGGACCCCCTAGGATTTTACTACGGACCACTAGGGGTCCGCGGACCCCCATTTGGGAACCGTTGGACTAGACTATAGACTAGACTATAGACTAGGACTATAGACTAGGACTATAGACTAGACTATAGGACTAGACTATAGACTAGACTAGACTAGACTATAGACTAGACTATAGACTAGACTATAGACTAGACTATAGACTAGACTATAGACTAGACTATAGACTAGACTATAGACTAGACTATAGACTAGACTATAGACTAGACTATAGACTAGACTATAGACTATAGACTAGCTATAGACTAGACTATAGACTAGACTATAGACTAGACTATAGACTAGACTATAGACTAGACTATAGACTAACTATAGACTAGACTATAGACTAGACCTAGACTAGACTATAGAATAGACCTATGACTAGACTAGACTAGAACTATAGACTAGACTATAGACTAGACTATAGACTAGACATAGACTAGACTAGACTAATAGACTAGACTATAGACTAGACTATAGACTAGACTAAGACTAGACTATAGACTGACTATAGACTAGACTATAGACAGACTATAGACTAGACTATAGACTAGACTATAGACTAGACTATAGACTAGACTATAGACTAGACTATAGACTAGACTATAGACTAGACTATAGACTAGGACTATAGACTAGACTATAGCCTAGACTATAGACTAGACTATAGACTAGACTATAGACTAGACTATAGACTAGACTATAGACTAGACTATAGACTAGACTATAGACTAGACTATAGACTAGACTATAGACTAGACTATAGACTAGACTATAGACTAGACTATAGACTAGACTAATAGACTAAGACTATAGACTAGACTATAGACTAGACTATAGACTACTATAGACTAGACTATAGACTAGACTATAGACTAGACTATAGACTAGACTATAGACTAGACTATAGACTAGACTATAGACTAGACTATAGACTAGACTATAGACTAGACTATAGACTAGACTATAGACTAGACTATAGACTAGACTATAGACTAGACTATAGACTAGACTATAGACTAGACTATAGACTAGACTATAGACTAGACTATAGACTAGACTATAGACTAGACTATAGACTAGACTATAGACTAGACTATAGACTAGACTATAGACTAGACTATAGACTAGACTATAGACTAGACTATAGACTAGACTATAGACTAGACTATAGACTAGACTATAGACTACTATAGACTAGACTATAGACTAGACTATACTAGACTATACTAGCTAGACTAGACTATAGACTAGACTATAGACTAGACTATAGACTAGACTATCGACTAGACTATAGACTAGACTATAGACTAGACTATAGACTAACATACTAGACTACACTAAGACTGCATTATAGACTACACTATAGACTACACTATAGACTAGAGACTAGACTCTAGACCAGACTAGAGACTAGACTATAGACTAGACTATAGACTAGACTATAGACTAGACTAGACTATAGACTAGACTATGAGCTAGACTATAGACTAGACTATGGACTAGACTATGGACTATACTATAGACTAGACTATAGACTAGGCTAGAGACTAGACTATAGACTAGACTATAGACTAGACTATAGACTAGACAATAGACTAGACTATAGACTAGACTATAGACTAGACTATAGACTAGACTATAGACTAGACTATAGACTAGACTATAGACTAGACTATAGACTAGACTATGAGCTAGACTATACTACGGACTAGACTATGGACTATACTATAGACTACACTATAGACTAGGCTAGAGACTAGACTATAGACTAGACTATAGACTACACTATAGACTACACTATAGACTACACTATAGACTACACTATAGACTACACTATAGACTACACTATAGACTACACTATAGACTACACTATAGACTACACTAGACTACACTATAGACTACACTATAGACTACACTATAGACTACACTATAGACTACACTATAGACTACACTATAGACTACACTATAGACTGCACTATAGACTGCATTATAGACTATACTACAGACTAGACTATAGACTAGAGACTAAACTCTAGACTAGACTAGAGACTAGACTCTAGACTAGAGACTAGACGCTAGACTAAACTATAGACTACAGTTTAGTCTGTATTCTAGTCTATAGTCCAGTCTACAGTCGAGTTTTTGGTCGCCCTGACTAAAGCGATTATGCTTTTGTTGTTAAGGATGATTTTTATTATGTTGCTGCTGAATAAAGCTGATGATGATGATTTAAGAAGAATGAAGTGGTACATGCAACTAACAAAAAAAGAGGCAGCAACATAGTAAAAGCAATAACTTGTTTATAACAATAAAAAAATATGAATTATTCAGTTGATTTTATAGTTTGAATGGTCTTTTATGTTAGTGGTAAAAGTAGACAAAAAAAATGTAATAAGTTTTCTCTGCAAGGGTTAGTAACAGGACAAAGAGATCCACTTTGAGCAAAGTGCAATATATGAGCAACAACAGTAACTTATATGAATATTTTATTAATTCTTGATAATAATTTAAATATTAGCGGAAAAACAGAGAAATGACATCATCATCAAATAATGGTTTTTTGGGGGATACAAAAAGTTTTTTTTTTTATCTTTTTATAATTCAATGTTTTGCTGTGTAGTGTATTTCACATTCTACTATTGCCTTTCACTAAAACTCTTACTTCATTTCACAGTTTTATTTTTATTTCTCGCTACTACAAACTATATTGTAGTTTATTCATAAAACACCAAACTTTGCTACTTTATTTTACACATGAATGATCAGAAATTTTTGTACAATTTTACTCAATTTTTTTTTTTTTTTAATTTTCACTGAAAATCCGCTGAATATGAAAATAAAAACAGAATTATACTATTCATAGTCCAGAGTTATAATAATCGTATGTACTTATAACAAGACTTCACTCTATACAATCATGATGATGTCGATGATGAGGATGGTTATTAATATTGAATAGTATGTCTATGTATCTATGTGAGTTTATGTATGTATTTGTAAGAGTTTTTTGTTTTTAATTGCTGTATACAAATGTATGTAAGAGTATTTGTGTAGTATCAGCATAAAAATAATAATAATTGTTTTTAATACGGATTTTATGGAAACAAGACAAACAAACAAAAACACAATCCTACAGAAATTTTCGCTTAATTTTTTTGCCTTTTATTTGCCACAATCATCGATAAAATTCAATTGTATTTTTAATACAGAGATGAGGAGAAAATCTCAATGATATTATTAAATATTTTAATAACGAATTAAGTCATTTTAATAATTAAATTATAAAAAAACTTTATAGAATAATCAATTTATACCCTTTTTGCATAAATATTTCCATTAAAAACCACATCTCTGTCCTCGTTATGTTTGCTGCAAAAATAATTTGTACAATCAACAGAATTTAAATTGTCTTTATTTGACAAAAATGCTTGACTGATTCAATTGCATCATAATTCTTAGTTTCTTTTTTTTTAATTTTTTTGTTAAAGCACGACAAAAATTTAATTAACAAATACATTTTATAATCTACTTTAAGTCAAGGCCTTGCTATAGAACAAACAAAAAACTAATTTAAGATTTATGGCTTGAAAATCTAGAAAGACATCTCAAGAATTGTTAAACATAGATTTATTATATTAAAATAAAATACATAGATAGTCACCAATACAATCATACATTTGATGACATAAATTCTTTGCAATTGAAATTCTTTAGATACAATTAAAGTTTTGCTATTGAGTAAATTTTTAACAAAAAAAGTTGACTAGACAAACATATCCACTGCATTCCCCAAAGAGCACAAATAATCAAAATCTTTCTTCAAATTTTAATTGAAATCATTTTTAGGCTTTATTTTTTAAAAAATTCCAAACAATTAAAACATTTTAATTTTATTGATTAATAAAAATAGTCTTCTCTTAACAGAATTCTTTTACAGAACCTGTAGCCTAAAACTCTTTTATTTGTATAAAATCTCTTATTAACCTCAGCCTTCCTTCCACCCACGCTTAACTAGCTTAAAGGTGAGCAATAACAAACACTGATTAAATATTCAAATGAATGTTTCAGCTATAGTTTTTTTTAATGAATTCATATAATAAATGATATTTAATCATTGACATTTCGAAACCAGGAATTTATAATTCTTTTTTTCTTTAATTTATTATACAGTTTTGCATAATAAAGACATTCCTTTATGATTCATAACTAAGAACGAGTAAAATTACGTGAATGTGCTTTGCAGCTAAATAAATAAATAACCCAGTAGTTCATGGGTACAATAACGAATTAGAATTAACCCAATATATACCGAATGATACGTTTCATAGTCGATAGCCTAGTCTATAGTATAGTCTATAGTCTAGGCTATAGTCTAGTCTATAGTTTAGTCTATAGTCTAGGCTATAGTCTAGTCTATAGTCTAGGCTATAGTCTAGTCTATAGTTTAGTCTATAGTCTAGGCTATAGTCTAGGCTACAGTCTAGTCTATAGTCTAGTCTATAGTCTAGGCTATAGTCTAGTCTATAGTCTAGTCTATAGTCTAGGCTATAGTCTAGGCTATAGTCTAGTCTATAGTCTAGTCTATAGTCTAGTCTATAGTCTAGGCTATAGTCTAGGCTATAGTCTAGTCTATAGTCTAGTCTATAGTATAGGCTATAGTCTAGTCTATAGTCTAGTCTATAGTCTAGGCTATAGTCTAGTCTATAGTCTAGGCTATAGTCTACGCTATAGTCTAGTCTATAGTCTAGTCTATAGTCTAGGCTATAGTCTAGTCTATAGTCTAGGCTATAGTCTAGGCTATAGTCTAGTCTATAGTCTAGTCTATAGTCTAGGCTATAGTCTAGTCTAGTCTATAGTCTAGTCTATAGTCTAGTCTATAGTCTAGTCTATAGTCTAGTCTATAGTCTAGTCTATAGTCTAGTCTATAGTCTAGTCTATAGTCTAGTCTATAGTCTAGTCTATAGTCTAGTCTATAGTCTAGTCTATAGTCTAGTCTATAGTCTAGTCTATAGTCTAGTCTATAGTCTAGTCTATAGTCTAGTCTATAGTCTAGTCTATAGTCTAGTCTATAGTCTAGTCTATAGTCTAGTCTATAGTCTAGTCTATAGTCTAGTCTATAGTTAGTCTATAGTCTATAGTCTAGTCTATAGTCTAGTCTATAGTCTAGTCTATAGTCTAGTCTATAGTCTAGTCTATAGTCTAGTCTATAGTCTAGTCTATAGTCTAGTCTATAGTCTAGTCTATAGTCTAGTCTATAGTCTAGTCTATAGTCTAGTCTATAGTCTAGTCTATAGTCTAGTCTATAGTCTAGTCTATAGTCTAGTCTATAGTCTAGTCTATAGTCTAGTCTATAGTCTAGTCTATAGTCTAGTCTATAGTCTAGTCTATAGTCTAGTCTATAGTCTAGTCTATAGTCTAGTCTATAGTCTAGTCTATAGTCTAGTCTATAGTCTAGTCTATAGTCTAGTCTATAGTCTAGTCTATAGTCTAGTCTATAGTCTAGTCTATAGTCTAGTCTATAGTCTAGTCTATAGTCTAGTCTATAGTCTAGTCTATAGTCTAGTCTATAGTCTAGTCTATAGTCTAGTCTATAGTCTAGTCTATAGTCTAGTCTATAGTCTAGTCTATAGTCTAGTCTATAGTCTAGTCTATAGTCTAGTCTATAGTCTAGTCTATAGTCTAGTCTATAGTCTAGTCTATAGTCTAGTCTATAGTCTAGTCTATAGTCTAGTCTATAGTCTAGTCTATAGTCTAGTCTATAGTCTAGTCTATAGTCTAGTCTATAGTCTAGTCTATAGTCTAGTCTATAGTCTAGTCTATAGTCTAGTCTATAGTCTAGTCTATAGTCTAGTCTATAGTCTAGTCTATAGTCTAGTATAGTCTAGTCTATAGTCTAGTCTATAGTCTAGTCTATAGTCTAGTCTATAGTCTAGTCTATAGTCTAGTCTATAGTCTAGTCTATAGTCTAGTCTATAGTCTAGTCTATAGTCTAGTCTATAGTCTAGTCTATAGTCTAGTCTATAGTCTAGTCTATAGTCTAGTCTATAGTCTAGTCTATAGTCTAGTCTATAGTCTAGTCTATAGTCTAGTCTATAGTCTAGTCTATAGTCTAGTCTATAGTCTAGTCTATAGTCTAGTCTATAGTCTAGTCTATAGTCTAGTCTATAGTCTAGTCTATAGTCTAGTCTATAGTCTAGTCTATAGTCTAGTCTGTATCTTATATAAAAATGGTTAATTCTTTTAACGTTTGATCAGATTGTCAACTTGTTTTTTGGTTTTTGTCTTTGTTAAACTTGTTTATGAGTAACAAAAAATTCAAAATATTGTGATTGCTTGCTTGTTTTTTAAGATGATTATTTAACCACTAAAATTTTTAATGAATTCCGGGGGTTTTGTAAGTTTTTGAGTTCAAAGCACTTTTGTTGAAAATTTCATAATATTCTGCAGGTAATTTTTATTAAATCTTAAAGTTTATTGATTGTCAAAAATAAAAAGAATTTTATTGTCGAAATTTGGAAAGAAAATACAATCATTAGCTAAGAGTCAAAAAGATATAAGTCTATTTAAAAAAAAAATGGTATCACAAGACAAGACAATAACCAGTCTAAAGAGAATTCGGCAGTTTTACTATTTAAATCAAATTTTAATAAAAAGTAGACATAACAGCTTTGTACTCTAAGGTTATCATAACAAATCTTATATTTTTAAAGATTCAGTTTACAGTTGACAACCTGTCTCTATAGTTTCTATTGCTAGCTATAATTGGTTGCTGTCAGCCAATGAAAACACTCCATAAATATTTTTATTATCAAAATAGACCAACTTGGTTCGGTGCTGGTTTGTAAATAAAATTTCTTGTATTGATGGAGTGTTTTTCTTCTTTTTTTTTTTTTTGCACTCATTATTTCTTCCATCATCGTACGTGAAACACACTATTAATTATTGCAACACACCTCACCACACCGCGCACTCGACACTCCGTTATTGTCTCCACCCCATCCATGACCAAAATGGTATGGTTGTAAATACCATCTTAATCGTGGCAAAAGATACGAAATACTGGTATGAATTAAAAATTAAAAACAACATTTTAATTTAAAACCATTTTTAACACAGTAACGTACTAACTGACTTTCTTATATTTGGCTAATAAGACAATAACAATAACAACAACAATTACAATAACATTTCATATACAATAATAATAAACAGTTGAAATTGCGAAAATAAATAGCAGGAGAAGAAGAAAATGAAAAATCAAAAACAGAAATAAATCAAATTCACTTTTGTTTTTCTATTCATTTAGACAGACAGACAGACAGGCTTTCATTCCATTTAAAATTGTTTCATTTCTGTTTCATGTGTGTTTTTAAACTAAGTTTTCCATAAACAGATGTTTTTATGGAAATATTATTTGTAATGTATTTTGGTTTTCTGTGCAAGTTATTTGCTAAATAGGCTAACTACACTTTTTGTACTAATTTTTTTATTTATGCTAACAAACATATAAGATACTTCACTTTTGGAGCTGCATTTCAATTTTAATTAGTGATTTTTGGAAGTTAACCTATTTTGCTAATTAGTTTTGTTATTTTATGGTATAAAACCCAAAAATAAATGGTAAATAGGCACATGCAATAATAGTTATTGTAGTGCTTAAATGCGTTGTTTTAATGATCCACAATTAGATCAGTTAAGATAAAAAGGCAGACATATAAAAGTGAATTAAAAGCAGGTCTGAAAAAAAGTACGAGGCAGCTATAGTTTAGCCTATAGCCTAGACTAACATATGCACTATTCTCAAGATTATCCTATAGTTTATATTACAGTCTAGAATATAGTTATGTTTTCAAACAAGACAATAGATCAGTCTATATTCAAGAATATAGGTTAGTATATAGATCAAACAAAAGTTAGTGTATAATCTAGACTATAGTTAATTCTATAGTCCCGACTATATTCTATAATTCAGACTAAAGTTTAGTCTTCAGTTAAGGCTATATTATAGTCCGGGCTATAGTTTGTTCTATAGGTTAGACTAGTCTATAGTGTAGACAATAGTTTAGTCTTTAGCATAGACTATAGTTAAGTCTATAGCATAAACTATAGTCTATAGTATAGACTATAGTTTAAAGTCTATAGCACAAACTATAGTTTAGTCTATAGTATAGACTATAGTTTAGTGTATAGTATAGACTGTAGTTTAGTCTATAGTATAGACTAGTTTAGTCTATAGTACAGACTATAATTTAGTCTATAGCATAGCCTATAGTTTAGTCTATAGTACAGACTAAAGTTTAGTCTATAGTATAGACCATAGTTTAGTGTATAGTATAGCCTATAATTTAGTATATGGTATAGACTAAAGTTTAGTATATGGTATGCACTATAGTTTAGTATATGGTATAGACTATAGTTCAGTCTATAGTCTAGTCTATAGTCTAGTCTATACTCTAGTCTATAGTCTAGTCTATAGTCTAGTTCTATAATCTAGTCTATAGTCTAGTCTATAGTCTAGTCTATAGTCTAGTCTATAGTCTAGTCTATAGTCTAGTCTATAGTCTAGTCTATAGTCTAGTCTAGTCTATAGTCTAGTCTAGTCTATAGTCTAGTCTATAGTCTAGTCTAGTCTATAGTCTAGTCTATAGTCTAGTCAATAGTCTAGTCTATAGTCCTAGTCTATAGTCTAGTCTATAGTCTAGTCTATAGTCTAGTCTATAGTCTAGTTCTATAGTCTAGTCTATAGTCTAGTCTATAGTCTAGTCTATAGTCTAGTCTATAGTCTAGTCTATAGTCTAGTCTATAGTCTAGTCCTATAGTCTAGTCTATAGTCTAGTCTATAGTCTAGTCTATAGTCTAGTCTATAGTCATAGTCTAGGTTATAAGTCTAGTCTATAGTCTAGTCTATATCTAGTTCTATAGTTTATTCTAGTCTAGTCTATAGTCTAGTCTATAGTCTAGTCTATAGTCTAGTCTATAGTCTAGTCTATAGTCTAGTCTATAGTCTAGTCTATAGTCTAGTCTATAGTCTAGTCTATAGTCTAGTCTATAGTCTAGTCTATAGTCTAGTCTATAGTCTAGTCTATAGTCTAGTCTATAGTCTAGTCTATAGTCTAGTCTATAGTCTAGTCTATAGTCTAGTCTATAGTCTAGTCTATAGTCTAGTCTATAGTCTAGTCTATAGTCTAGTCTATAGTCTAGTCTATAGTCTAGTCTATAGTCTAGTCTATAGTCTAGTCTATAGTCTAGTCTATAGTCTAGTCTATAGTCTAGTCTATAGTCTAGTCTATAGTCTAGTCTATAGTCTAGTCTATAGTCTAGTCTATAGTCTAGTCTATAGTCTAGTCTATAGTCTAGTCTATAGTCTAGTCTATAGTCTAGTCTATAGTCTAGTCTATAGTCTAGTCTATAGTCTAGTCTATAGTCTAGCTAGTCTCATAGTCGAGTCTATAGTCTAGTCTATAGTCTAGTCTATAGTCTAGTCTATAGTCTAGTCTATAGTCTAGTCTATAGTCTAGTCTATAGTCTAGTCTATAGTCTTAGTCTATAGTCTAGTCTATAGTCTAGTCATAGTCTAGTCTATAGTCTAGTCTATAGTCTAGTCTATAGTCTAGTCTATAGTCTAGTTATAGTTAGTCTAGTCTAGTCTATAGTCTAGTCTATAGTCTAGTCTATAGTCTAGTCTATAGTCTAGTCTATAGTCTAGTCTATAGTCTAGTCTATAGTCTAGTCTATAGTCTAGTCTATAGTCTAGTCTATAGTCTAGTCTATAGTCTAGTCTATAGTCTAGTCTATAGTCTAGTCTATAGTCTAGTCTATAGTCTAGTCTATAGTCTAGTCTATAGTAGTATAGTCTAGTCTATAGTCTAGTCTATAGTCTAGTCTATAGTCTAGTCTATAGTCTAGTCTATAGTCTAGTCTATAGTCTAGTCTATAGTCTAGTCTATAGTCTAGTCTATAGTCTAGTCTATAGTCTAGTCTATAGTCTAGTCTATAGTCTAGTCTATAGTCTAGTCTATAGTCTAGTCTATAGTCTAGTCTATAGTCTAGTCTATAGTCTAGTCTATAGTCTAGTCTATAGTCTAGTCTATAGTCTAGTCTATAGTCTAGTCTATAGTCTAGTCTATAGTCTAGTCTATAGTCTAGTCTATAGTCTAGTCTATAGTCTAGTCTATAGTCTAGTCTATAGTCTAGTCTATAGTCTAGTCTATAGTCTAGTCTATAGTCTAGTCTATAGTCTAGTCTATAGTCTAGTCTATAGTCTAGTCTATAGTCTAGTCTATAGTCTAGTCTATAGTCTAGTCTATAGTCTAGTCTATAGTCTAGTCTATTGTCTAGTCTATTGTCTAGTCTATAGTCTAGTCTATAGTCTACTCTATTGTCTAGTCTATTGTCTAGTCTATAGTCTAGTCTATAGTCTAGTCTATAGTCTAGTCTATAGTCTAGTCTATAGTCTACTCTGCACCATAGTCTAGTCTATAGTCTAGTCTATAGTCTAGTCTATAGTCTAGTCTATAGTCTACTCTGCACCATAGTCTAGACTACAGTTTAAAGTATAGTTTAGTCTACAGTCTAGACCGCAGTTTATGCATGGTTTCATATACATATATTCTAGTCAATAGCTAAGTTAATAATTTTTATAATTTTATTTTATATACACACACATTTAATAAACCGTTATGTTTTGCAAAATAAATTATGTTTTACTCATATGAAGTATTTGGTATATAGCATGTCTAATTAAATTTTCATTTCTATTTAAACTCTCATTAGTAATCATCATTAATCAATTCATTAACCAGTTTATATATATTTTTAATAAATACTCGTACTTGAAAGAAATTTTTAAACAAACAAAAATAACACACACACACACATACGAAAAGATAAATTTAACTGAAATAATTTCATTATGGCCAAATGCAAAAAAAGTAGGCAGTAAAGCAGCATATTAATTAATGAATCCATTCAGTCATTCATTCATTCATCCTCATTTGGCCACAAAAATATAATCATGCAAAGCAGGATTTCTTTTCATCCAGCCAGCCAAACGATAGATTCATAATGTTGCAACAACTTTCCTTTGTCGGTCATACAAAGTTTAATGCCATCAACCAACCAGCCAGCTACTATATACAAATTCGACTGCGTTTTCAAACAACTATAATCATCACATCAGCTGTAATATCGGGCCAACCATCCCTGATAACTGTGGTTATGGCTAATATGTATGTGGATATGTGGTGAGTGATTATTGATTTCATTTTTTTCGAATTTCATACAATTTTTGGCATATTAAACTGTAAATTGATACAGCTAACTTGCCACTGCCTCTGTTAGTGTATAAGAAAAGCGTGAGTGTAAATACATATGTATGTATGAATGTATGTACTAGAGTTTATGTTCATCTCCTTTAGTCAGGCATTAATTACAATGTTGCAAAAATATCTTTCAAAAGAAATTTTCGAACAAAAATTTTCTTTTATTCGATTTTAATTTCTTTGCATTTTGTTCAGTTGCCTGTAAAATACTCGAGAAACTGGTCTAAATGATGATTTGTTTCATGGCATTGTTTGTTTGTCTTGTGTGTTCAAATACTTGTTCAATTTCAGCAGCAAGCAGTCAGCATTTATTCATTGTGTGTTAAATGACATTAACATTGAATTGTAATGAAATCAGTTGCATGTAAGTTGTATACTTAAGCAATTTTAACATGGCTTGACAAATTGCCCGTTAATTTATGAGAATTTACATTTTCAGTTTTTTTTTTTGGCAATTTTTATGTAAATTTCAGTCAAGTGAATGGAAATTATTTGATTAAGTTTTTGGTAATTTCAGCACTTTTTAAATGGGATGGCAGAATGTTGTAAAATGAATGTAAAAGTGGCATCAGAAGTGTACAACTATTTCAAATTAAAAGTTAAGACAATTACTGTGTAAAATTTCAACAATTGTAAACAATACAATAGACTATAGACTAGAATATAGACTATACTATAAACTAGACTATAGGCTAGACTATAGTCTAGACTTTAGACTAGACTACAGACTACGCTATAGACTAAACTATAGACTAGATTATAGACTAGACTATAGACTAGACTATAGACTAGACTATAGACTAGACTATAGACTAGACTATCGACTAGACTATAGACTAGACTATAGACTAGACTATAGACTAGACTATAGACTAGACTATAGACTAGACTATAGACTAGACTATAGACTAGACTATAGACTATACTATAGACTAGAATATAGACTAGACTATAGACTAGACTATAGACTAGACTATAGACTAGACTATAGACTAGACTATAAACTAGACTATAGACTAGACTTAAGACTACACTGTACTATAGACTACACTATAGACTACACTTTAGACTAGACTATAGACTAGACTATAGACTAGACTATAGACTAGACTATAGACTAGACTATACACTAGACTATAGACTAGACTATAGACTAGACTATAGACTAGACTATAGATTAGACTATAGACTAGACTATAGACTAGACTATAGACTAGACTATAGACTAGACTATAGACTAGACTATAGACTAGACTATAGACTAGACTATAGACTAGACTATAGACTACATTATTGACTAGACTATAGACTAGACTTTAGACTTGGCTATAGACTAGACTATAGACTACACTATAGACTACGCTATAGACTATAAACTATACTATAGACTAGACTATAGACTAGACTATAGACTAGACTATAGACTAGACTATAGACTAGACTATAGACTAGACTACAGACTAGACTATAGACTAGACTATAGACTAGACTATAGACTAGTCTATAGACTAGTCTATAGATTAGACTATAGACTAGACTGTTGATTAGACTATAGAATAGACTATTGACTATACTATAGACTAGACTATAGACTAGACTATAGACTAGGCTATAGACTAGACTATCGACTAGACTATAGACTAGACTATAGACTAGACTATAGACTAGACTATAGACTAGACTACAGACTAGACTATAGACTAGACTATAGACTAGACTATAGACTAGACTATAGACTAGACTATAGACTAGACTATAGACTAGACTATAGACTAGACTATAGACTAGACTATAGACTAGACTATAGACTAGACTATAGACTAGACTACAGACTAGACTATAGACTAGACTATAGACTAGACTATAGACTAGACTATAGACTAGACTATAGACTAGACTATAGACTAGACTATAGACTAGACTATAGACTAGACTATAGACTAGACTATAGACTAGACTATAGACTAGACTATAGACTAGACTATAGACTAGACTATATACTAGACTATAGACTAGACTATAGACTAGACTATAGACTAGACTATAGACTAGACTATAGACTAGACTATAGACTAGACTATAGACTAGACTATAGACTAGACTATAGACTAGACTATAGACTAGACTATAGACTAGACTATAGACTAGACTATAGACTAGACTATAGACTAGACTATAGACTAGACTATAGACTAGACTATAGACTAGACTATAGACTAGACTATAGACTAGACTATAGACTAGACTATAGACTAGACTATAGACTAGACTATAGACTAGACTATAGACTAGACTATACTACTATAGACTAGACTATAGACTAGACTATAGACTAGACTATAGACTAGACTATAGACTAGACTATAGACTAGACTATAGACTAGACTATAGACTAGACTATAGACTAGACTATAGACTAGACTATAGACTAGACTATAGACTAGACTATAGACTAGACTATAGACTAGACTATAGACTAGACTATAGACTAGACTATAGACTAGACTATAGACTAGACTATAGACTAGATTATAGACTAGATTATAGACTAGACTATAGACTAGCCTATAGACTAGACTATAGACTAGCCTATAGACTAGCCTATAGACTAGACTTAGACTAGACTATAGACTAGACTATAGACTGACTATAGACTAGACTATAGACTAGACATAGACTAGACTATAGACTAGACTATAGACTACTATAGACTAGACTATAGACTACACTATAGACTAGACTATAGACTAGACTATAGACTAGACTATAGACTAGACTATAGACTGACTATAGACTAGACTATAGACTAGACTATAGACTAGACTATAGACTAGACTATAGACTAGACTATAGACTAGACTATAGACTAGACTATAGACTAGACTATAGACTAGACTATAGACTAGACTATAGACTAGACTATAGACTAGACTATAGACTAGACTATAGACTAGACTATAGACTAGACTATAGACTAGACTATAGACTAGACTATAGACTAGACTATAGACTAGACTATAGACTAGACTATAGACTAGACTAGACTAGACATAGACTAGACTATAGACTAGACTATAGACTAGACTATAGACTAGACTATAGACTAGACTATAGACTAGACTATAGACTAGACTATAGACTAGACTATAGACTAGACTATAGACTAGACTATAGACTAGACTATAGACTAGACTATAGACTAGACTATAGACTAGACTATAGACTAGACTATAGACTAGACTATAGACTAGACTATAGACTAGACTTATAGACTAGACTATAGACTAGACTATAGACTAGACTATAGACTAGGACTATAGACTAGGACTATAGACTAGGACTATAGACTAGACTATAGACTAGACTATAGACTAGACTTATAGGACTAGACTATAGACTAGATATAGGACTAGACTATAGACTAGACTATAGACTAGACTATAGACTAGACTCTAGACTAGACTATAGACTAGACTATAAGACTAGACTATAGACTAGACTATAGACTGACTATAGACTAGACTATAGACTAGACTATAGACTAGACATAGACTGACATAGACTAGACTATAGACTAGACTATAGACTAGACTATAGACTAGACTCTAGACTAGACTATAGACTAGACTATAGGACTAGACTATAGACTAGACTATAGACTAGACTATAGACTATACTATAGACTAGACTATAGACTAGACTATAGACTAGACTATAGACTAGACTATAGACTAGACTATAGACTAGACTATAGACTAGACTATAGACTAGACTATAGACTAGACTATAGACTAGACTATAGACTAGACTAGACTACTAGACTATAGACTAGACTATAGACTAGACTATAGACTAGACTATAGACTAGACTATAGACTAGACTATAGACTAGACTATAGACTAGACTATAGACTAGACTATAGACTAGACTATAGACTAGACTATAGACTAGACTAAGACTACACTATATACTAGTCTACAGACTACACTATATACTAGTCTACAGACTAGACTATAGACTACACTATATACTAGTCTACAGACTAGACTATAGGCCAGACTATATACTAGACTACAGACTAGACTACAGGTTAGACTATATACTAGACTATAGATTAGACAATGCACTAGACTATACACTAGCCTATACACTAGACTATACACTAAACTATACACCAGACTATACACTAGACTATACATTAGACCATAGACTATACTATACACTAGCCTATACACTAGACTATACACTAGCCTATACACTAGACTATACACAAGCTAATACACTATCCTATACACTAGTCTACAGCCATAATAAATTCTAAAATTATAGCAATTTTTCTAATTTGGCCAAAAATAGGGTTTTTTTTTTATAAAATTTCGATTATTTAAAAACTTTTTTTTTTTATTTATAAAAATTG
Source organism: Lucilia sericata (assembly GCF_015586225.1). NCBI lineage: Eukaryota > Metazoa > Arthropoda > Insecta > Diptera > Calliphoridae > Lucilia > Lucilia sericata. The sequence continues at coordinate 159,267 of NW_023994333.1, read as the reverse complement.
CAATTGTTTACTTTGTTATTATTTAATAACTATACAACTATAACTTTGATTGACCCAATTTTAAGTGCTTTTACTTGTTTTGTAAACAAAAATATTTACACTTGAAAATAAATTCACTTTTTTATACAGCAAAGGCCATAGATTAACAAACTGTAACAAATTGTATGAAAGTGTGAAATACACAAAATCTAATAATAAATTAATATTTAATAAAATCAAATATTATGTGAATTCATAACAAAAACTCTATATTTATGAATCATTTACCATCAAAATCTTGCTGTTAAAAATAATCAAAAATTCCTTAGTTCCACAAAACTTTTATTATACAAAATTAAATTTAAGATGTTTAAATTAGATGCTAAATTTAGTTTTAAATTATGTTAATTTATGTTAATAACTTTTGCTAAAGTATTGATTATAAATAAAATTTAAACATAAATAGTTATTAAGGAAATTGAAAGTGTGTATTTCTTTTTAAGATAAAACAGGGCGCGTTTCTGTAACATCAACACAAGCTTCGCATTTTAAGCATAATTTAGATATTTGTTTCTATACAAAAGAAAAAAAAAAACTAACAACATAATCCCAAAAACACCTTTATTATAAATAAAAAAAAAATTACGTAATATTTAAACCATGTCTGCGGTTTGTATGAGGGTTTTTTTTTCTTTGTATCTCAGCATAAGTTTTTGTATGAATATTTAACCAGTAACTACTAACTTACTTAGTGTCTTTTTAACTAGAGAAGAGATGTGAGCATAATAAATACAAATATGTTCAACATTTTATTACAGAATTATGTATGTATGTATGATACACATGCTGCTGGTAGTGTAAATATGATGATTTTTGTTGCAGCAACAAAATGCTGTTGTGAATAAATAAAAATGTATTTTTTTATGAATAAAATACATGAAGTAGTATCTGTGTGTATATGAGACTACAAGTATCATCATTGTAGGTAAATAATAAAATAGTAAAAAAATGATCTCTTAACAAACATCAAAAGAAGTAAAAAGATACCAATGAGAAAAAAAATTATACATGAGGAAGCTGTTGCTTGTTGTGACGTTTGAAGATAATGCCGAATCTGCTGCAGTTGCTGTTTGCTACCGCTTTTTGTTAAACATTAAACAAAAACATAAGTAGTTGGAATTATACTTTAGCTCTTCTTTTGTTTGTGTGTTGATTCTGTTTGCTTGTCTAGTTTATTTTCTTATTATGACATAAATTAAGTGTTATTTAAATTAATTATTAAATTAATATGGTGTTTAAACTTTTAACCCCTTAATAGTGTTTGGATTAATACGTAAACGTAAACATAAACGGATTACATTAATCAACAAACAGATTGAGGTAAAAGAGAAATGTGTGTAAAGTTTAAAAAATTTATAAGAGTTCTCTTTGATTTTAGTAAAATTTTACATTTTTGACATTATGTAAACAATGTAATTTTTGGGTAAATGTTGTTAGTTACATGTAAAATCTTCAAAAATAAGTAAATTTTGTTAATTTACTCTTAAAATTCAATTGTTGACATTATGTAAACAATAAATTTTTGTTGAAAACTATGTAAAATTTATACAATATTGAAGAAATAAGCTTTTCTTATAGTTTGGCAAAAATATTTCAATTGTTGACATTATGTAAACAATGTAATTTTGAGGAAAATATTGTTAATTACAAGTAAAATTACCCAACTTAGGAACATTTTGTTTATTTTCTCTTAAAATTCAATTGTTGACCTTATGTAAACTATGTAATTTTTGGGTAAATATTGTTAATAACATGTAAAATTGTCCAACTAAATCGATTTTTGTTTATTTTTATCAAAATACCAATTGTTGACATTATGTAAACAATGTAATTTTTTGGTAAATACTGCAAATTACATGTTAAACTACCCAAAATAAGCAAGTTTTATTAATTTACTCTTAAAATTCAATTGTTGACATTGTGTAAACAATGAACTTCTAATGTAAACTAAGTTAAATCTATACAATATTAAAGAAATAAACATTTTTTCTAAATTACATAAAAAATTTCAGTTATTTACATTATGTAAACAATGTAATTTTAGTGTAAATATGTAAAATTACCCAACGTTGAAAAATTTTGTTTATTTTCTCTTAAAATTGAACATTTTGTTTATTTTCTCTTAAAATTCAATTGTTGACCTTATGTAAACTATGTAATTTTTGGGTAAATATTGTTAATAACATGTAAAATTGTCCAACTAAATCGATTTTTGTTTATTTTTATCAAAATACCAATTGTTGACATTATGTAAACAATGTAATTTTTTGGTAAATACTGCAAATTACATGTTAAACTACCCAAAATAAGCAAGTTTTATTAATTTACTCTTAAAATTCAATTGTTGACATTGTGTAAACAATGAACTTCTAATGTAAACTAAGTTAAATCTATACAATATTAAAGAAATAAACATTTTTTCTAAATTACATAAAAAATTTCAGTTATTTACATTATGTAAACAATGTAATTTTAGTGTAAATATGTAAAATTACCCAACTTTGAAAAATTTTGTTTATTTTCTCTTAAAATTGAATTGTAAATATTGTTAATTACATTTAAAATTCTCCAACTAAACCGATGTTTGTTTTTGATAAAATACCAATTGTTGGCATTATGTAAACAATGTAATTTTTCGGTAAATATTGCAAATTACATGTAAAACTACCCAACATGAGCACTTTTTTTAATCTTAAAATTCAATTGTTGACATTGTGTAAACAATGAATTTCTAATGTAAACTATGTTAAATCTATACAATATTAAAGAAATAAGCATTTTTTCTAAATTACACAAAAAATTTCAATCATTTACATTATGTAAACAATGTAATTTTAGTGTAAACAACGTAATTTTAGTGTAAATATGTAAAATTACCCAACTTAGGTAAATTTTGTTTATTTTCTCTTAAAATTCAATTGTTGACCTTATGTAAACTATGTAATTTTTGGGTAAATATTGTTAATAACATGTAAAATTGTCCAACTAAATCGATTTTTGTTTATTTTTATCAAAATACCAATTGTTGACATTATGTAAACAATGTAATTTTTTGGTAAATATTGCAAATTACATGTAAAACTACCCAACATAAGCAAATTTTATTAATTTACTCTTAAAATTCAATTGTTGACATTGTGTAAGCAATGAATTTCTAATGTAAACTATGTTAAATTGATACAATATTAAAGAAATAAGCATTTTTTCTAAATTACACCAAAATTTTCAATTATTTACATCATGTAAACAATGTAATTTTGATGTAAATATTGTTAATTACAAGTAAAATTACCTAAATTAGGAAAATGTTCTTATTTTCTTTCATAGTTCAATTATTGACATCATGTAAACAATGTATTTCTTGGGTAAATATTGTTAATTACATGTAAAATTGTCCAACAAACCGATTTTTGTTTATTTTTATCAAAATATTAATTGTTGACATTATGTAAATTGTTGACATTTAGTAAACAATGTAATTTTGATGTAAATTACCTAAACAAGGCAAATTTTTTATTTTCTCTTAAACTTCAATTGTTGACCTTATGTAAGCAATGTAATTTTTGGGTAAATATTGTTAACTACATTTAAAATTGTCCAACAAACCGATTTTTGTTTATTTTTATCAAAATAACAATTGTTGACATTATGTAAACAATGTAATTTTTTATTAAATATTGCAAATTACATGTAAAACTACCCAACATGAGTAAATTTTATTAATTTACTCTTAAAATTCAATTGTTGACATTGTGTAAACAATGAATTTCTAATGTAAACTAAGTTAAATCCATTCAATATTAAAGAAATAAGCATTTTTTTCTAAATAACACCAAAAATTTAAATTATTTACATTATGTAAACAATGTAATTTTGATGTAAATGTTGTTAATTACAAGTAAAGTTATCTTTTTTTTATTTTCTTTTAAATTTCAATTGTTGACCTTATGTAAACAATTGTTGACCTTATGTAAACAATTAGGTAAATTATGAAATTTACATACAATATTACAGAACTAAGTATTTTTCACCAAAAATTTCAATTGTTGACATTATGTAAAAAATGTAATTTTGTAGTAAATATTGCTAATTATATGAAAAATTAACCAACAATGAATTTTTTGGTGTAACAGTGTAAAATAGATTTTTCTTAATTTTACCAAAAAAATAATTGTTGACATTATGTATACAATGGAAATTTGATGTAAATAATACATATGTAATTTTAATAAAATTTAAAACTTAATAAAGTTTTCTTCATATTTAAAAAACATTCAATTGTTGACATTGTGTAATAGACTATAGACTAGGCTATTGCGTAATAGACTATAGACTAGACTATAGATTAAACTATAGACTAGAGTTTAGACTAGACTGTAGACTAGACTATAGACTAGACTATAGACTAGACTATAGACTAGACTATAGACTAGACTATAGACTAGACTATAAACTAGACTAGACTATAGACTAGACTATAGACTAGACTATATACTAGACTATAGACTAGACTATAGACTAGACTATGGACTAGACCATAGACTAGACTATAGACTAGACTATAGACTAGACTATAGACTAGACTATAGACTAGACTATAAACTAGACTATAGACTAAACTATAAACTAGACTATAGACTAGACTATAGACTAGACTATAGACTAGACTATAGACTAGACTATAGACTAGACTATAGACTAGACTAGACTAGACTATAGACTAGACTATAGACTAGACTATAGACTAGACTATAGACTAGACTATAGACTAGACTATAGACTAGACTATAGACTAGACTATAGACTAGACTATAGACTAGACTATAGACTAGACTATAGACTAGACTATAGACTAGACTATAGACTAGACTATAGACTAGACTATAGACTAGACTATAGACTAGACTATAGACTAGACTATAGACTAGACTATAGACTAGACTATAGACTAGACTATAGACTAGACTATAGACTAGACTATAGACTAGACTATAGACTAGACTATAGACTAGACTATAGACTAGACTATAGACTAGACTATAGACTAGACTATAGACTAGACTATAGACTAGACTATAGACTAGACTATAGACTAGACTATAGACTAGACTATAGACTAGACTATAGACTAGACTATAGACTAGACTATAGACTAGACTATAGACTGGCATCATTTTACTCCATTTCGTTATTTGGCATAAGAAGCCTGTGTTTGCTTTTCAAAGTTCTTTTTCCCTTTATGAGTAAATTCAGCAAAATTGTTTAATTACTTTACCTTATCCATATTTAATTAGTATTCAATGACACTTACCTAAAATGAAAAAGAAATAGAAAATTGATTAGTTACTGAATATTTTTGTAATTTAAATCTTTGCTAAAGATAAAAAAGGGTACAAATTATAAAAGCACTTATATTGTTAAAGAAAAAGTTTTCCTTAACAAAAACTAAAAAAACTCAACTAACAATTTCTGTTGTTAAAAACTCCCCAAAAACTTTTCTTTAACCACTAAAGAGCATTTCAAAAGTTCAACACTTTTAAAGTATCTGTACAAAATAAAAACTACTACAACTACAGCAAGAACAAAAAAAAAAAAACAAATTCAAACATGTTTTAACAATTAATAGGAAAATTTTCCTCTTCAATAGCATTAATTCAATGAATCTCAACTAAAAACTAAAGCAATTATCACAAAACATGTATTGAATTTAACCTCAAACAAAAAAATCATTTAACTTCTTGCTGCCCCCATACACCGACTTCTGTGTTATCGTTGAACTGAAAACACATTTACGGAAAACAATCTCAATACAATTTGAGTTTTCAAAGTCTAGGAAAAACGTGATTAGGAAAATCTCTAACAACAACAACAATGAGTGAATCTTCTTCAATTTAAGGTTTTAATACCAAAATCAACGGCAATTGAACAGACACATCATCATCATCGCACATAACAATAAGTTATAGAAAATCTTCAACTTGAACTTGAACACATTGATGAAGAAGATATACAAGAGCACGACTTAAAAGCCAAATAACCAATCGTTTGAACAACATATACATACCAATGTGTGCATCTTTTTTTTTGTGTTAGATAAATACCCTTCTACATGCAACCACCATTTGTGGGAGAAGGAGTGGAGTTGTAGTATGCCGGTCTGTGGCATGTCTACCGAAAATTGTCTTGTAATTGTATTTCGGAAATGAGTATTTCATGACTGGGGGTTAGTGGTGGTCTTAGGTCGACACTGGTGAAGCCTACCGAAACAAAATTCATTTAGTCTAGTCCATAGTCTGCACTATAGCCTATAGACTGCCCTACAGTCTACTGGGTTATAATCCTGACTATACTCTGGGCTATAGTCTAGTCTATAGACTGGGCTATAATCTTGACTATAGTCTGGGCTATAGGCTTTACTATAGTCTGGACTTTAGTGTGTAGACAACACTGTGGACGTTGGTGTGTAGACAATAGTCTGGACTATAGTTTAGTTTATAGTCTGGACTATAGTATAGTCTATAGTCTGGACTACAGTATAGTGTATAGGCTATAGTCTAGTCTATAGACTGGACTTTAGCCAACTCAATAGTTTGAACTTTAGTCAAGTCTTTAGTCTGGACTTTAGTCTATAGAATATATTCTGGACTATAGTTTAGTCTAAAGTCTGGACTATAGTCAAGTCTATAGTCTGGAATATAATCCAGTTTATAGTCTAGACGACGGTCTAGTTTATAGTCTGGACTACAGTCAGGACTATAATATGGACTATAGTCTGGACTAAACTATACTCTAGTCTATAGTCTGGACTATAGTCTAGTCTATAGTCTGTCCAATAGCCTGTCCTATAGTCTGGACTATAGTCTGGAAAATAGTCCAGTCTATGGTCTGAAAACTAGCCTATAGTCTGAACTATAGTCTAGTCCATAGACTGGACTATAGTCTAGTATACAGTCTAGTCTATTGTCTGGACGATAGTCAAGTTTAGAGTTTGGACTTTAGTCTAGTCTAGTCTAGTCTAGTCTAGTCTCGTCTCGTATAGGCTAGTCTAGTCTATAGTCTGAACTATAGTAAAGTCTATAGTTTGGACTATAGTAAAGTCTATAGTCTGGACTATAGTCTAGTCTATAGTCTGGACTATAGTCTAGTCTATAGTCTGTACAATAGCCTAGTCTATAGGCTGGACTATAGTCTAGTATATAATCTAGTCTATAATCTGGACTATAATCTAATCTATAGTCTGGAGTATGATCTAGTCTATAGTCTGGACAATAGTCTAGGCTATAGTCTGAACAACTGTCCAGTCTATGGTCTGGACACTAGTCTATAGTCTGAACTATTACCTTGTCTATAGCCTGAACTATATTCTAGTCTATAGTCTGAACTATAACCTTGTCTATAGCCTGAACTATATTCTAGTCTATAGTCTGGACTATATTCTAGTCTATAGTGCGCACTATATTCTAGTCTATAGTCTGGACTATAGTCTGGACTATAGTCTGGACTATAGTTTGGTCTATAGTCTGGACTATAGTCTATTCTATAGTCTGAACTATAGTTTGGTCTATAGTCTGGACTAAAGTCTAGTCTATAGTCTGGACTATAGTCTAGTCTATAGTCTAGTCTATAGTCTAGTCTATAGTCTAGTCTAGTCTAGTCTACAGTCTGAACTATAGTCTAGTCTATAGTCTAGTCTAGTCTAGTCTATAGTCTAGTCTATAGTCTAGTCTATAGTCTAGTCTATAGTCTAGTCTATAGTCTAGTCTATAGTCTAGTCTATAGTCTAGTCTATAGTCTAGTCTATAGTCTAGTCTATAGTCTAGTCTATAGTCTAGTCTATAGTCTAGTCTATAGTCTAGTCTATAGTCTAGTGTATAGTATGGACTACAGTCTAGTCTATAGTCTGGACTATAGTCTGGACTATAGTCTAGTCTATAGTCTGGACTAATATAGTCCAGACTAGTCTATTGTCTGGACCGTAGTCTAGTCGGTAGTCTGACCTATAGCATAAAATCCGGACTATTGTCTAGTCTATAGTCTGGATAATAATCTAGTCTATACCGTATTATATAGTCTGAGCTATAGTCTGGACTAAAGTATATTCTTTAATCTAGCCAACATATAATCTAGACTGAGACTATAGCTATAGTCTAAGCAGTAGTTCAGTGTATAATCTCCCAAAAAAATTATTTTCATATAGTCCAAAGAGGTAAAATTAGCGCATGTTACCCAAGGCTTAACTGACTTAACATACTTCTTTAATATTTAGTAAAGGGTAGCAGTTAGTATTGTAAACCAATCATCGAGCATCTTAACAACAATAGAAGAATACAAAAAAAAACTTATAATAAAAACGCTATTATATTTAAGTATTATGAAACAATAGTCTAGCAAAACTTTATTATTACAATTTTTTTTTGTCTTCAAACCAGCATAAAACCACGAACAATGTGGAGACGGTGGGTACCCCCAATACAAAATGAAGATGAAAATTTAAAGATGATGATTTTTTTGTTAACTTAAAGGCCAATAATAATGATGACGACTATAATGATCAAACCAATACCAAAAAACTATATAGAGAAATCGTGAGTTGGGCGACATCAAAAACAAGAAACTTGGCAATAAACATGAAACAACAACGAAATTTTTAAAACAACAAAGATATTAAATTATTGTTCAAATAACAAGCAGCAACGACAACAATCTTTGCAATAGAAATTAATAATAGAGGAATTTTTATTGCATTTGAAAACAAACACAAATTGATTTCTTAAACTATTTATTTAGGATTTTTTTCTGTTTTTATGTTTTTACTTCAAAAAAACATATTAAACTTCCGTTAATTTGGAAGAAATTGTACAAATTGTTAAACATTTCAATTTGTACAACTTCTTTCGAATTCTGTAATTGCAAGGGTATTTGAAATATTTTTGTAGCTATCGGAGAGCGAAGAGAAGATTGGGATATACTTTAATATTTAAGCAATTCTATTCAGGAAATTATTGTAGTTACTTCTGGATCACACGTATTTATGGTATGAAAGAAACACAATTTCCCTAAACTATACTATAGCACAGACTACGGACTAAACTGTAGTTCAGAATAAAGACTTTATAATAGACTAGATTATAAACTTAACTATAGACTAGACTATGGACTATATTATAGACTAGACTATAGATTAGACTATAGACTGGACTATAGACTAGACTGTAGACTATACTATAGACTAGACTTTAAACTAGACTATAGACTAGACTATAGACTAGACTATAGACTAGACTATAGACTAGACTATAGACTAGACTATAGACTAGACTATAGACTAGACTATAGACTAGACTATAGACTAGACTATAGACTAGACTATAGACTAGACTATAGACTAGACTATAGACTAGACTATAGACTAGACTATAGACTAGACTATAGACTAGACTATAGACTAGACTATAGACTAGACTATAGACTAGACTATAGACTAGACTATAGACTAGACTATAGACTAGACTATAGACTAGACTATAGACTAGACTATAGACTAGACTATAGACTAGACTATAGACTAGACTATAGACTAGACTATAGACTAGACTATAGACTAGACTATAGACTAGACTATAGACTAGACTATAGACTAGACTATAGACTTGACTATAGACTAGACTATAGACTAGACTATAGACTAGACTATAGACTGGACTATAGACTAGACTATAGACTAGACTACACCATAGACTAGACTATAGACAACACTATAGACTACACTATAGACTAGACTATAGACTACACTATAGACTACACTATAGACTACACTATAGACTATACTATAGACTAGACTATAGACTAGACTATAGACTAGACTATAGACTAGACTATAGACTAGACTATAGACTAGACTATAGACTAGACTATAGACTAGACTATAGACTAGACTATAGACTAGACTATAGACTAGACTATAGACTAGACTATAGACTAGACTATAGACTAGACCTATAGACTAGACTATAGACTAGACTATAGACTAGACTATAGACTAGACTATAGACTAGACTATAGACTAGACTATAGACTAGACTATAGACTAGACTATAGACTAGACTATAGACTAGACTATAGACTAGACTATAGACTAGACTATAGACTAGACTATAGACTAGACTATAGACTAGACTATAGACTGACATAGACTAGACTATAGACTAGACTATAGACTAGACTATAGACTAACTAGACTAGACTATAGACTAGACTATAGACTAGACTATGACTAGACTATAGACTAGACTATAGACTAGAACTATAGACTAGACCTATAGACTAGACTATGACTAGACTATAGACGAGACTATAGACGAAGACCTATAGACTAGACTATAGACTAGACTATAGACTAGACTATAAGACTAGAACTATAGACTAGACTAATAAGACTAGACTATAGACTAGACTATAGACTAGACTATAGAAGACTTAGACTATAGACTTAAACTATAGACAAATAGAGACTAGACTATAGACTAGACTATAGTACTAGACTATAGACTAGACTATAGACTAGACTATAGACCTAGATATAGACTAGACTATAGACTAGACTATAGACTAGACTATAGACTAGACTATAGACTAGACTATAGACTAGACCGATAGACTAGACTATAGACTAGACTATAGACTAGACTATAGACTAGACTAGAGACTAGACTATAGACTAGACTATAGACTAAGACTGACATAGACTAGACTATAGACTAGACTAGACTAGACTAGAACTATAGACTAGACTATAGACTAGACTATAGACTAGACTATAGACTAGACTATAGACTAGACTATAGACTAGACTAATAGACTAGACTATAGACTAGACTATAGACTAGACTATAGACTAGACTATAGACTAGACTATAGACTAGACTATAGACTAGACTATAGACTAGACTGTAGACTAGACTATAGACTAGACTATAGACTAGACTATAGACTAGACTATAGACTAGACCTATAGACTAGACTATAGACTGACTATAGACTAGACTATAGACTAGACTATAGACTAGACTATAGACTAGACGATAGACTAGACTATAGACTAGACTATAGACTAGACTATAGACTAGACTATAGACTAGACTATAGACTAGACTATAGACTAGACTATAGACTAGACTATAGACTAGACTATAGACTAGACTATAGACTAGACTATAGACTAGACTATAGACTAGACTATAGACTAGACTATAGACTAGAACTATAGACTAGACTATAGACTAGACTATAGACTAGACTATAGACTAGACTATAGACTAACTATAGACTAGACTATAGACTAGACTATAGACTAGACTATAGACTAGACTATAGACTAGACTATAGACTAGACTATAGACTAGACTATAGACTAGACTATAGACTAGACTATAGACTAGACTATACTAGACTATAGACTAGACTATAGACTAGACTATAGACTAGACTATAGACTAGACTATAGACTAGACTATAGACTAGACTATAGACTAGACTATAGACTAGACTATAGACTAGACTATAGACTAGACTATAGACTAGACTATAGACTAGACTATAGACTAGACTATAGACTAGACTATAGACTAGACTATAGACTAGACTATAGACTAGACTATAGACTAGACTATAGACTAGACTATAGACTAGACTATAGACTAGACTATAGACTAGACTATAGACTAGACTATAGACTAGACTATAGACTAGACTATAGACTAGACTATAGACTAGACTATAGACCAGATTATAGACTAGACTATAGACTAGACTATAGACTAGACTATAGACTAGACTATAGATCAGACTATAGACTAGACTATAGACTAGACTATAGACTAGACTATAGACTAGACTATAGACTCTATAGACTAGACTATAGACTAGACTATAGACTAGACTATAGACTAGACTATAGACTAGACTATAGACTAGACTATAGACTAGACTATAGACTAGACTATAGACTAGACTATAGACTAGACTATAGACTAGACTATAGACTAGACTATAGACTAGACTATAGACTAGACTATAGACTAGACTATAGACTAGACTATAGACTAGACTATAGACTAGACTATAGACTAGACTATAGACTAGACTATAGACTAGACTATAGACTAGACTATAGACTAGACTATAGACTAGACTATAGACTAGACTATAGACTAGACTATAGACTAGACTATAGACTAGACTATAGACTAGACTATAGACTAGACTATAGACTAGACTATAGACTAGACTATAGACTAGACTATAGACTAGACTATAGACTAGACTATAGACTAGACTATAGACTAGACTATAGACTAGACTATAGACTAGACTATAGACTAGGCTATAGACTAGACTATAGACTAGACTATAGACTAGGCTATAGACTAGACTATAGACTAGACTATAGACTAGGCTATAGACTAGACTATAGACTAGACTATAGACCAGACTATAGACTAGACTATAGACTAGACTATAGACTAGACTATAGACTAGACTATAGACTAGACTATAGACTAGACTATAGACTAGACTATAGACAAGACTATAGACTAGACTATAGACTAGACTATAGACTAGACTATAGACTAGACTATTGACTAGACTATAGACTAGACTATAGACTAGACTATAGACTAGACTATAGACTAGACTATAGACTAGACTATAGACTAGACTATAGACTAGACTATAGACTAGACTATAGACTAGACTATAGACTAGACTATAGACTAGACTATAGACTAGACTATAGACTAGACTATAGACTAGACTATAGACTAGACTATCGTCCAGACTATCGACTAGACAATAGTCCTGACTATCGACTAGACTACAGTCCAGACTCTCGACTAGACAATAGTCCAGACTATCGACTAGACTATAGTCCAGACTATCGACTAGATTATAGTCCAGAATATCGACTAGACTATATTCCAGACTATCGACTAGAATTTAGTCCATACTATAAACTATGCTATAGTACAGACTATAGTGCATGACTAGAGTCCACGCTATAGACACTTTAGTCCAGACTATACTCCACAATATAGACTGGACTACAGTTCAGACAATAGACTAGAGTATCCTTCAGACTATACTATAGTCCAGACTATATACTAGACTATGCTTCAGATAAAAATCTTTTGTGACCCAAAAATGTTTAACAAATGTTGTTTTACTTTTGATGTAAAAACATTGTAAGAAAAACCGCTCCAAAACCACATACTTGATTAAAAAGAGCGTTAACAATAATTATTGGAAACACCTCCAAGTTAAACCACAATATTTTGTTGCCAAAACCCCCTTGTAAAAGTACAACACTTGTTCTCATTTGCCTTGTGGAAAATTCCAATTTTTTGCTTAAATTAATTGTAAATCTATTTATTATACTGCTAAAAAATGCAAGGTTAATTGAACATTTAAACCCCTAAAAATAACTTGAAGGTCATTAGGAGGAACCGCTGCATTTAAAGTCGAAACAGCCACTACACACAGTTACAAATAAAGTAAACAGGATGTTTAAGTCACGATACAATTGCCAACATAATAGTAAACATTTTAAAATAACCAGATTTTGAGAGCATCTGTCACATGTAGCTAATCACGACTTAAAATATTCATGATTTTTTATCGTTTTTTTTTTTTCCAAGCCTGAGAAAATGTAATTGTCTTAATTTTAATTCACTTCCTTTATATTTTTGTAAAACTCAAAACAAACTTAACAATTCATTAATATGGAAATTGTAAAAACAAACTTTGGCATGTCATTAAGAAATTAATCAATCATTGCGAACCATTGCGACCTGTCTGAAACTCAAATCATATGGAAAAAACGCTTCACATTGAGAAGAAGACAAGGTTAACTTTGATAATAAGTTTAAACTTATACATTTAGTTCAATCTACTAACTAAAATAATATAAATCATTTAAAAAACAAGTTCCCTTAAATATGACAACTTTTCACAATTTTTAAATTAAGTTTTTTTATGAATTTATAATTTTATTTAAAAAGAAAATAAATAATAAAGAAGAATACTGCCCGCAGAGCTAAAATGCATACTAATGATTTATGATTTTAAAGACCCGATAAGAAATGGGGAGCGAAAAAGAAACTGAACTATAGTCTAGTATTAAGTTCAGAACTATAGTTTAGTCAGTAGTCTGGAGTATAGTCTAGTCCATAGTCTGGACTATAGTCTAGTCCATAGTCTGGACTATAGTTTAGTCCATAATCTTGACTATAGTTTAGTCTATAGTCTGGGCTGTAGTTTAGTCTATAGTCTGGACTATAGTCTAGGCTATAGTCTAGTCTATAGTCTGGACTATAGTCTAGTTTATAGTCTGGACTATAGTCTAGTTTATAGTCTGGACTATAGTCTGGACTATAGTCTAGGCTATAGTCTAGTCTATAGTCTGGACTATAGTCTAGTTTATAGTCTGGACTATAGTCTAGTTTATAGTCTGGACTATAGTCTAGTTTATAGTCTGGACTATAGTCTAGTTTATAGTCTGGACTATAGTCTAGTTTATAGTCTGGACTATAGTCTAGTTTATAGTCTGGACTATAGTCTAGTCTATAGTCTGGACTACAGTCTAGTCTATAGTCTGGACTATAGTCTAGTTTATAGTCTGGACTATAGTCTAGTCTATAGTCTGGACTACAGTCTAGTCTATAGTCTGGACTATAGTCTAGTCTATAGTCTGGACTATAGTCTAGTCTATAGTCTGGACTATAGTCTAGTCTATAGTCTGGACTATAGTCTAGTCTATAGTCTGGACTATAGTCTAGTCTATAGTCTGGACTATAGCCTAGTCTATAGTCTGGACTATAGTCTAGTCTATAGTCTGGACTATAGTCTAGTCTATAGTCTGGACTATAGTCTAGTCTATAGTCTGGACTATAGTCTAGTCTATAGTCTGGACTATAGTCTAGTCTATAGTCTGGACTATAGTCTAGTCTATAGTCTGGACTATAGTCTAGTCTATAGTCTGGACTATAGTCTAGTCTATAGTCTGGACTATAGTCTAGTCTATAGTCTGGACTATAGTCTAGTCTATAGTCTGGACTATAGTCTAGTCTATAGTCTGGACTATAGTCTAGTCTATAGTCTGGACTATAGTCTAGTCTATAGTCTGGACTATAGTCTAGTCTATAGTCTGGACTATAGTCTAGTCTATAGTCTGGACTATAGTCTAGTCTATAGTCTGGACTATAGTCTAGTCTATAGTCTGGACTATAGTCTAGTCTATAGTCTGGACTATAGTCTAGTCTATAGTCTGGACTATAGTCTAGTCTATAGTCTGGACTATAGTCTAGTCTATAGTCTGGACTATAGTCTAGTCTATAGTCTGGACTATAGTCTAGTCTATAGTCTGGACTATAGTCTAGTCTATAGTCTGGACTATAGTCTAGTCTATAGTCTGGACTATAGTCTAGTCTATAGTCTGGACTATAGTCTAGTCTATAGTCTGGACTATAGTCTAGTCTATAGTCTGGACTATAGTCTAGTCTATAGTCTGGACTATAGTCTAGTCTATAGTCTGGACTATAGTCTAGTCTATAGTCTGGACTATAGTCTAGTCTATAGTCTGGACTATAGTCTAGTCTATAGTCTGGACTATAGTCTAGTCTATAGTATGGACTATAGTCTAGTCTATAGTATGGACTATAGTCTAGTCTATAGTCTGGACTATAGTCTAGTCTATAGTCTGGACTATAGTCTAGTCTATAGTCTGGACTATAGTCTAGTCTATAGTCTGGACTATAGTCTAGTCTATAGTCTGGACTATAGTCTAGTCTATAGTCTGGACTATAGTCTAGTCTATAGTCTGGACTATAGTCTAGTCTATAGTCTGGACTATAGTCTAGTCTATAGTCTGGACTATAGTCTAGTCTATAGTCTGGACTATAGTCTAGTCTATAGTCTGGACTATAGTCTAGTCTATAGTCTGGAGTATAGTCTAGTCTATAGTCTGGACTATAGTCTAGTCTATAGTCTGGACTATAGTCTAGTCTGGACTATAGGCGAGTCTATAGTCTGGACTATAGTCTAGTCTATAGTCTGGACTATAGTCTAGTCTATAGTCTAGTCTGGACTATAGGCGAGTCTATAGTCTGGACTATAGTCTAGTCTATAGTTTGGACTATAGTCTAGTCTATAGTCTGGACTATAGTCTAGTCTATAGTCTGGACTTTAGTCTAGTCTATAGTCTGGACTATAGTCTAGTCTATAGTCTGGACTATAGTCTAGTCTATAGTCTAGTCTGGACTATAGTCTAGTCTATAGTCTGGACTATAGTCTGGATTATAGTCTAGTCTATAGTCTGGACTATAGTCTGGATTATAGTCTAGTCTATAGTCTGGACTATAGTCTGGATTATAGTCTAGTCTATAGTCTGGACTATAGTCTGGACTATAGTCTGGACTATAATCTAGTCTATAGTCTGGACTATTGTCTAGTCTATAGTCTGGACTATAGTCTGGACTATAGTCCAGACTATAGACTAGACTATAGTCCAGACTATAGTCTAGTCTATAGTCTGGACTATAGTCTGGATTATAGTCTAGTCTATAGTCTGGACTATAGTCTGGATTATAGTCTAGTCTATAGTCTGGACTATAGTCTGGACTATAGTCTGGACTATAGTCTGGACTATAGTCTAGTCTATAGTCTGGACTATTGTCTAGTCTATAGTCTGGACTATAGTCTGGACTATAGTCTAGTCTATAGTCTGGACTATAGTCTAGTCTATAGTCTGGACTATAGTCTGGACTATTGTCTAGTCTATAGTCTGGACTATAGTATAGTCTATAGTCTGGACTATAGTCTAGTCTATAGTCTGGACTATAGTCTAGTCTATAGTCTGGACTATAGTCTAGTCTATAGTCTGGACTATAGTCTAGTCTATAGTCTGGACTATAGTCTAGTCTATAGTCTGGACTATAGTCTGGTCTATAGTCTGTTCTATAGTCTGGACTATAGTCTAGTCTATAGTCTGGACTATAGTCTGGACTATAGTCTGGACTATAGTCTAGTCTATAGTCTGGACTATAGTCTAGTCTATAGTCTGGACTATAGTCTAGTCTATAGTCTGGACTATAGTCTGGACTATAGTCTAGTCTAGTCTATAGTCTGGACTATAGTCTAGTCTGTACTCTGGACTATAGTCTAGTCTATAGTCTGGACTATAGTCTAGTCTATAGTCTGGACTATAGTCTAGTCTATAGTCTGGACTATAGTCTAGTCTATAGTCTGGACTATAGTCTAGTCTATAGTCTGGACTATAGTCTAGTCTATAGTCTGGACTATAGTCTAGTCTATAGTCTGGACTATAGTCTAGTCTATAGTCTGGACTATAGTCTAGTCTATAGTCTGGACTATAGTCTAGTCTATAGTCTGGACTATAGTCTAGTCTATAGTCTGGACTATAGTCTAGTATATAGTCTGGACTATAGTCTAGTCTATAGTCTGGACTATAGTCTAGTCTGTAGTCTGGACTATAGTCTAGTCTGTAGTCTGGACTATAGTCTAGTCTATAGTCTGGACTATAGTCTAGTCTATAGTCTGGACTATAGTCTAGTCTATAGTCTGGACTATAGTGTTGTCTGGACTATAGTCTAGTCTGGACTATAGTCTAGTCTGGACTATAGTCTAGTCTAGACTATAGTCTAGTCTGGACTATAGTCTAGTCTGGACTATAGTCTAGTCTGAACTATAGTCTAGTCTGGACTATAGTCTAGTCTGGACTATAGTCTAGTCTGGACTATAGTCTAGTCTGAACTATAGTGTTGTCTGGACTATAGTCTAGTCTGAACTATAGTGTTGTCTGGACTATAGTCTAGTCTATAGTCTGTACTATAGACTTGTCAATAGTCTGGACTATAGTCTAGTCTATAGTCTGGACTATAGTCTTGTCTGGACTATAGTCTAGGCTGGACTATAGTCTAGTCTGGACTATAGTCTAGTCTGGACTATAGTTTAGTCTGGACTATAGTCTAGTCTGGACTATAGTTTAGTCTGGACTATAGTCTAGTCTGGACTATAGTCTAGTCTGGACTATAGTTTAGTTCATAGTCTGTACTATATCATAGTCTATAGTCTGGACTATAGAATTGACATGAATTTGAACTAAAGTTCAGTTTATATCGGAAACTGAAACGATATGTTTATTATTTTCCACTGGGACTTTTCTTATTTTTATATCAAAATTTAAAACAAAAACCATACACACACCCGACAACTTTAATTTAAAAAAAATATGTCTTTCTTGATGCTTTTAGATCTTTTGACAGAAAAGATTTTTTTCTTTAGTTTTTTTTTTTTTTTTTTTGTCATAAACATCTGTATACTCGTAAAGTGTTTGTTTTTATCATAATATTTTGTATGTTTTTCTCATTTTATATTTTATTGAAATTTGAGTTCATTGTCACATGTCAAAGAAACTCATTGGTTAAAAATGCGTTAAAGTTGTGTGTAGGTTCGTTCATAGTATTCCTAAGAGCATGAATGGGTGTGTTTTATGTGTAAATTTTAAATGCAATTTTAAATTCACTTTTGTATGAAAACTTTATGATTTTAGGCGTTTTATAAAGATAACAAAAAATATAAAAGGCCTCCTTTAACGAAAAAAAAAAAATACTTAACAAAAATCTCTGAAAGATGCTTTTTGCTTTTTTAAATTTTATTGTACTTTATGTGTACTTCCCTGAGTTTAGACTTGCAGATTTTATACAAAATTTATGTTTTTTTTTTTGCCGCTTGTAATGTTGTTGCATTAACAAGATTTTCTGTGTTGCAGTGTTGTGTTGAGTCTGTGTTGCAAATGATGCCTAGTGTTTCCGTTTTTTGTTTTGTTTTTTTTTTTTGTTTCAGTTGTTTAATTTTAACTGTTTTGCTCATTTGTCTGTCGTTTTGTATGTACGAATATAGAAGTGTTCATTGTTGATTTTGTCGGTCTTTAAATTTGTAAAATGTGTAATTATGGCTTCAAGTTAAATTTCGAACATAACTCTGAATAAACACACAATGGCCACAGGAAGAATATGTTAAGCAGATATGATGAACAGTTAAAAGCCCTATTAGGGTGAAGCATTTGAATTTAAAGGGTTTGAGTTTAAAATCTATAATATTTGAGATAAATTTTCTTATTAAGAGACTATGGTCCAGACTACAGTCCTAACTATAGATTATGGACCAGACTTAGGTCCAGACTATAGACTATAGTCTACACTATAGTCCACACTAAAGATTATGGTCCAGACTATAGACTATGTTCCCAGACTATATTCCATACTCTGGACTGTAGTCTATAGTCTGGACTATAATCTATAGTCTGGACTATAGTCTATAGGACTATATTCTATAGTCTGGACTATATTCTATAGTCTGGACTACGTTCTATAGTATGGACTATAGTCAGGACTATATTCTATAGTCTGGACTATAATCTATAGTCTGGACTATAATCTATAGTCTGGACTACAGTCAATAGTCTGAACTATAGTGCATAGTCTGGACTATAGTCTATAGTCTGGACTATATTCTGGACTATAGTCTATAGCCTGGACTATAGTCTATAGTCTGGACTATAGTCTATAGTCTGGACTATAGTATATAGTCTGGACTATAGTCTGGACTATAGTCTATAGTCTGGATTATAGTCTATAGTCTGGACTATAGTCTATAGTCTGGAATATAGTCTAAAGTCTGGACTATAGTCTATAGTCTGGACTATAGTGCATAGTCTGGACTATAATCTATATTCTGGACTATAGTCTGGACTATAGTCTGGACAATAGTCTATAGTCTGGACTATAGTCTATAGTCTGGACTATAGTCTATATTCTATAGTAAGAACTATAGTCTGGATAATAGTCTATAGTCTGGACCATAGTCTATAGTCTGGACTATAGTCTATTGTCTGGACTATAGTTTATAGTCTGGACTATAGTCTGTAGTCTGGACTATAGTCTGTAGTCTGGACTATAGTCTATAGTCTGGACAATAGTCTATAGTCTGGACTATAATCAATAGTCTGGACTATAGTCTATAGTCTGGACTATAGTCTATAGTCTGGGCTATAGTCTATAGTCTGGACTATAGTCTATAGTCTGGACTATAGTCTATAGTCTGGACTATAGTCTATAGTCTGGACTATAGTCTATAGTCTGGACTATAGTCTATAGTCTGGACTATAGTCTATAGTCTGGACTATAGTCTATAGTCTGGACTATAGTCTATAGTCTGGACTATAGTCTATAGGCTGGAATATACTCTATAGTCTGGACTATAGTCTATAGTCTGGACAATTTTCTCTTTCTATAGAAGATTTTCGAGAAAATTCTCTTTTCTATAGAAAATTTTCGTGAAGATTCTCTTTTCTATAGAAAATCTTCGAGGAAATTCTCCTTCTATAGAAAATTTTCGAGAAAATTTTCTGTTCAATAGAAAATCTTGAGAAAATTCTTTTTTTATAGAAAATGTTCGAGAAAATTCTCTTTCTATAGAAAATCTTCGAGAAAATTTTCTTTTTTATAGAAAATTTTCTATAATTTTTTTTTAAAGAAAATTATCGTGAAAAATTCTCTTTTTATAGAAAAATTTCTAGAAAATTCTATTTTTTATAGAAAATTTTCGCGAAAAAATCTTATTTTTACAGGAAATTATCGAGAAAATTCTCTATTTATAGAAAACTTCCACGAAGAATTTCTTTTCATACAAAGTTTTTGCGAAAGTTTCAGTTTTTAAAGAAAATTTTCTGAAAATTGTATAGTTCTACTTTTATAGTTTAAATTCTTCGTGTAGGGTATTTGTTACCCACAAAATTGCATTTGGCATTAAAATTGCATTAACGTATTTTTTTTTTAATATTTTCCACAATTAATCGTTGAAGGCTTTATTAATCGTATGCATGCGTGCTGTAAATTTGCTTTTTTATTTTTCATCAATATTTTTTGTCTTCAATTTTATATAATTTTTGGTTTTAGCACACATAAAACTTTAAATTAATTGTTTGATGTTATTAAATTTTTATAACATTTTTGCCAGGCATGTTTAAGCATGCATGTGATAAAGTTTAAACAAATTTTACATATGTATAAGAGATTTTTTATGTTTGTATTAGTATATGTAATTCCCAGCTTGAAAAAAATAAACCTCATATTAACGAAAATTTATTTTGAACTTCCGTTAATTTGAAATGCATTGCATGGAATATTAAAATTTTCAAATTACATAACGGTGTGTTAAAAGCGTCCGTAATTTGTGGTCGTTCGGTAGCGTACACATCTGTGGTACTTTGGAAAATGTGTTGAATATTTTGCTTGAAATTTGGTTGGTTAATTTATCAATCATTTTGATATAAATGCAATGATTTTGTTATTTAAATTAAGTCATGGGAATTGAATTTTAAAATTTTAACTTGACATTTTATGTTGAAATATAAAATCAATACAATAAATTGATTTGATTAGGGAAATTATTTTTAATTTAAGGTAAATGTAAAGCATTCGTCATGTGTATGTAAGTGGACAAAATTGTGTGTGATTAGATAGAATGACATAATAGACAGATAGACAGACAGACAGACAGACAGACAGACAGACAGACAGACAGACAGACAGACAGACAGACAGGCAGACAGATAGACAGACAGACACACAGACAGACAGATAGACAGACAGACAGACAGACAGACAGACAGACAGACAGACAGATAGACAGACAGACAGTTTATGCAGTTCTCTCGATCATGTAAATTATCATGTGATCATTTTTCTATTTATAACTTTATAAAAATTTTGACCTTTTCCATTTCAAGTAAACAGTTATTTTGCTCAATATTCCATTGGCCAATAATTAAAAAAATGGCAAAATTGTAAAAAAAATACAAATAAATGTAAATATGTATGATCGCTTAAAGATAGAGGAAGAGAGAAATCAAGAGAACTAAACTAGTTTTCTAGTAAAATACTAATTATAACCAAGTACTCGCCAAACTATTAGAAGAATTTACTTTAGCTAACACCGATCACTGTTTAGCACAGTGCCCGGTATTGTGCAAAAACGCACATAAATATTTTTCTTTCCTTCAATAAAAACTAGTTGACCTTACTTTTGAAAATTTTTTATTAAAAACAAGAGAAAAAAAAAATTATTGAAAAAACACAAAATTCATTCGTTTAAACTTAATCAAATGGAAACGTTAACACCAATAAACTTAATAAATGTTGAAAAATTTTTGTACGGGTTTTATTAATATGTATAGAAATGAATGCATTAAATACTGGTATTTATTGAAAAGAATTTTAATAATAATGCAAAAACAACTTAAACAACTTTTAAGCTCAAAATGTTAAAGTATAAATTGACCAAGCGTAGAAGTGGCTGGTGGTCAGGCCCATTGTTAAGGCAAATTTTTTTAAGTTTTTTTTTTTATATAAAAAATTTTCAGTAATAAATTAAATTATTTGTGGGGAAATTGCAACATCGTTGATGGTAATTTGGTGAAATCATAATTAAATAATTTATTGCTTAAGAGAATTATTAAATAAATAATTTATTACAAAAAAATGCTGACTAGAAATTGCTTCTATACAAAGAAAGAATATTCAAAAACTTTTTATAAAAAAGATAATTTTTTCAAAAATTTTCTATAAATAAAGAGAATTTTTAAAAAATTTTAATAAAAATTTCTATAAAAAAAGGGAATTTCTCTGAAAAATTCTATAAAAAAAGAGAATTTTTAAAAAATTTTCTATAAAAAAAGAGAATTTTTTAAAAATTTTCTATAAAAAGGAGAATTTTTTCAAAAATCTTCTATAAAAAAAGAGAATTTTTCAAAAAATGTCTATAAAAATGAGAATTTTTAACAATTTTCTATAAAAAGAGAATTTTTAAACAATTTTCTATAAAAAGAGAATTTTTTAAAAATTTTATATAAAAAGAGAATTTTTCAAAAATTTTATATAAAAAGAGAATTTTTCAAAAATTTTATATAAAAGAGAATTTATCAAAATTTTTTTTATAAAAAGATACATTTTCAAAAAATTTCTATAAAAAGATAATTTTTCAAAAATTTTCTATGAAAAGAGAATTTTCATATAAAAAGAGAATTTTTCAAAAATATTCTATAAAAAAAGAGAATTTTTCAAAAATTTTTTCAAAAAATTTTCTATAACAGAGAATTTTTTCAAAAAATTTTCTATAAAAAGAATTTTTCAAAAATTTTCTAAAAAAAGAGAATTTTTCAAAAATTTTCTAAAAAAAGAGAATTTTTCAAAAATTTTCTAAAAAAAGAGATTTTTCAAAAATTTTCTAAAAAAGAGAATTTTTCAAAAATTTTCTAAAAAAAGAGAATTTTTCAAAAATTTTCTAAAAAAGAGAATTTTTCAAAAATTTTCTAAAAAAAGAGAATTTTTCAAAAATTTTCTAAAAAAAGAGAATTTTTCAAAAATTTTCTAAAAAAAGAGAATTTTTCAAAAATTTTCTAAAAAAAGAGAATTTTTCAAAAATTTTCTAAAAAAGAGAATTTTTCAAAAATTTTCTAACAAAAGAAAAATTTTCAAAAATTTTCTATAAAAAGAGAATTTTTCAAAAATTTTCTATAAAAAGAGAATTTTTCAAAAATTTTCTATAAAAAGAGAATTTTTCAAGAATTTTCTATACAAAGAGAATTTTTCAAGAATTTTATTTAAAAAAAGAGCATTTTTCAAAAGTTTTCTATAAAAAGAGAATTTTTCAAAAATTTTCTTTAAAAATAAAATTTTCAGAAATTTTCTATAAAAAAGGGATTTTCTTTACAAATTTTATTAAAAAGGGAATTATCAACGATAAATTTTCCAGAAAACATCAACGATCAGATTTTTATAGAAAATTTTCCAACGAACATATTTCTATAGAAAATTTTGATACAAATTATTAACGACTTATCTATAGAAAACTTTACTAACGCTCAGTGTTCTATAGAAAACTTTGTAAAGGATCAGTTTTCTATAGAAAACTTTATAAGCGATCAGTTCACGATTAACAATCAGTTTTCTATAGAAAACTTTATTAACGTTAAGTTTTCTATAGAAAACTCTATTAATGATCAGTTTTCTTTAGGAAACTTTACTAACGATCAGTTTTTTATAGAAAACTTTACTAAGGATCAGTTTTCTATAGTAAACTTTACTAAGGATCAGTTTTCTATAGGAAACTTTACTAAGGATCAGTTTTCTATAGTAAACTTCACTAAGGATCAGTTTTCTATAGAAAACATTTATGAACGATCAGTTTTGTATAGAAAACTTTTATAAACGATCACTTTTCTATAGAAATCTTTATAAGCGATCAGTTTTCTATAGAAATCTTTGTAAAAGATAGGTTTTCTATAGACAACTTTATAAACAATCAGTTTTCTATAGAAAACTATATAAACGATCAGTTTGCTATAGAAAACTATATAAACGATCAGTTTTCTATATAAAACTTTACTAACGATCAGTTTTCTATATAAAACTTTACTAACGATCAGCTTTCTATATAAAACTTTACTAACGATCAGTTTTCTACAGAAAACTTTACTAACGATCTGTTTTCTACAGAAAACTTTACTAACGATCAGTTTTCTACAGAAAACTTTACTAACGATCAGTTTTCTACAGAAAACTTTACTAACGATCAGTTTTCTATAGAAAAATTTACTAATGATCAGTTTTCTATAGAAAACTTTATCAGTGATCAGTTTTCCATAGAAAACTTTATCAGTGATCAGTTTTACATAGAAAACTTTATCAGTGATCAGTTTTCTATAGAAAACTTTATCAGTGATCAGTTTTCTATAGAAAACTTTATCAGTGATTAGTTTTCTATAGAAAACTTTATCAGTGATCAGCTTTCTATAGAAAACTTTATCAGTGATCAGTTTTCTATAGAAAACTTTATAAACGATCAGTTTTCTATAGAAAACTTTATAAACGATCAGTTTTCTATAGAAAACATTATAAACGATCAGTTTTCTATAGAAAACTTTACAAACGATCAGTTTTCTATATAAAGCTTTTATAAACGATCAGTTTTCTATAGAAAACTTTTACTAACGATCAGTTTTCTATAGAAAACTTTTATAAACGATCAGTTTTCTTTTTAACTTTTATAAACGATCAGTTTTCTATAGAAAACTTTTATAAACGATCAGTTTTCTATAGAAAACTTTACTAAGGATCAGTTTTCTATAGAAAACTTTATAAACGGTCAGTTTTCTATGGAAAACTTTATTAAAGAACAGTTTTTTATATAAAACTTAATTAAAAACCAGTTTTTTATAGAAAACTTTATAAACGATCAGTTTTCTATAGAAAACTTTATAAACGATCAGTCTTCTATAGAAAACTTTACTAACGATTAGTTTTCTATAGAAAACTTTATAACCTATTAGTATATTATGAAAAATGATCTATAGAAAATCCTGTTAACAAAGAATATTATATATCTTATGTCTCTTATAAATCTTATGTATTCTTAAGCAATCCTTATTATGTTTGATACAAATTAAAAAATCATTATTTAACACATGACAAAACATTAAAAATGTTGTTGTTATATATGGAATAAGAAAAAAAAGGGAACATTTTAAGTTTTTTTTTTTTTTTTTTTTTTGATATTTCACAGCAGCTGAAAATGACATCAACATTTTTGTATTGTCTAGCAGTTAAGATTGTTTGTTGCTTTATTGTATATTGTAGAGTATATCCCCCCAACTTTTTGACACAAACAAAGATTTAACAAAATAATCTAGATACAAGCAAAAAACATATTCATAGACAAAAACTAAAATTTCAAAAATTTCTACAAATGTGGTTGCTTAGATGGAATACAGACACAACAATATGAATGTTATAATTTATATAAATTATATTTTAACAAAAAGATGTTGTTGATAATAATGAAGATGATGTGAAACATCATTATTATCATCATTTGCAAATTAAATCTTAAAAACAAGTTTTATGGTTTAACAAAATTTTTAACTAATGACAAAAACACTTGTTGTTTTTTTTTTTTTTCAAATTAATTCAATATTGTAAAAAACTATGAAAATACATTTAAAAATGTTTTATTATTATTAAAAATTTATTCACATTCAATAAATATTTAAAATACAATATAAATGTTAAATGTTTACTTCCCTCTTTTATGGTGATAAAATCGAAAAAATGATTGATTTGCATGACAACTATTATTTGCTACAAACATAATCGAGGAGACATTCCAAAATAAATATAATCAAAAAATTTTTGCATTTTTATTAAAATACAAGACATTCTCTAGTACCCTCATCATAGTCAATATCATTTGAATTTATAACAATTTTACCCAATTTCTATTTATGATTCAAATGCCATCATATTGTTCATCTTTTCTCTTGTACTTTATCTACTCTACCATTTTTAATATTTCATTCAATATGATTTTGTTGTTTGTTCAATATTGCGCAATATTTGATTTTTTAACAACGCCAAACTAAAGGAAACTAATAAAAAGAAAAAAACCTAAATTTTATCAAAAAAAAAAAGTAAAAGTGAAGTTTTTTTTTTTTTTTTTTTGTTAAAAAATAAATCACTTCAATATTCAGTGTTTGTGTTTCTATTCACAGCATGTTTTAAATTAAATTAATTTTAACTTGGAAATTTGTCTAAATCAATAATTTTTGTTATTGTTTTTTTTGACTACAATAATGTAAAAATCTTCAGAAATGAAATTAGAAAGTGATTTTGTTTTATAATTGTTTTAATTAAATCGTGTTAGAGGTGTTGATTTATCATTAAATTTTCAATTGTCTAGAGAAAAACAATTGAATTTTTGTGTAAACCACTTTAAAATAGAAATAAAGGTTGTTTTCAAAGAAAGTACTACTGAACTGTTCAAAAAAAAACCGGATAAAAAAGAATGATCTATAATAAGATCTTGATCTCTAGAAAAATTATCATTCAAAATACTTTATATTAAAAATTAATCTTAAATAATATCAACTATACACTTTTTTGAGAATGTATGATCAATATTCCATAAAAATAAGATATTTTCAGAAAATTTTCTTTAAACAGATCGTCTATAGAACTATCTACACAATATTGTTCATTAATAAAATTTTTCGATAGAAAATTTATCATTCATAAGATATTCTTTAAAAAATTGATCATTGAAATCTGTTGAAAACTGATCGTATATAAGATTTTCTTTAGAAACCTAATAGTTAATAAAATTTCCGATCGTTAAGATAATTTTTATAGAAACCGATTTTTTTCATCAAATTTCCTATTGAAAACGTTTCATTTTCTATACATTGTAGATTTTTCAAGAAAACTGATCGTCAATCAAATTTTCAACAGAAAACTGATCGTTAATACATTTTTCTATAGACAACTAATCGTTATACAAATATTGTATAGAAAACTGATAATCTTTAAAGATTCCTATATTAAACTGATCGTTTTAAAAGTTTTCTAGGAGAAGTGATCCTTAATATACTACTTTCAATAGAATAAGTGATCGTAAAGTTTTCATAAAAAACTGATCTTTCTTTAAGTTATCTATAGATAGATATAGAAAACTGATAGTTCATTAAGTTTTCTATAGAAAACTGATCGATCTTAAAGTTGTCTATAGAAAACCGATCGTTCTTATATTGTGCTCTAGAAAACTGATCGTTCTTATAGTTTTCTATAGAATAGTGATCGTTCTTAAAGTTTACTAAAGAAAACTAATCTTTCTTATAGTTTTCTACGGAAAACTGATCGTTCTTATAGTATTCTATAGAAAACTGATCGTTCTTATAGTTTTCTACAGAAAACTGATAATTCTTAAGTTTTGTATAGAAAACTGATCGTTCTTAAAGTTTTCCATAGAAGACTGCTCGTTCTTAAAGTTTTACACAGAAAACTGATCGTCCTGAAAGCTTTTTACAGAAAACTGATCGTTCTTAAAGTTTTCTATAGAAAACTGATCGTTCTAAAAGTTTTCTATAGAAAGCTGATCGTTCTTAAAGTTTTCTGTAGAAAACTGATCGTTCTTAAAGTTTTCTATAGGAAACTGATCGTTTTCAGTGTTTTCTGTAAAAAACTGATCGTTCTTACAGTTTTCTAAAGAAAATTGATCGTTCTAATAGCTTTCTATAGAAAACTGATCGTTCTTAAGTTTTGTATAGAAAACTGATCGTTCTTAAAGTTTCCCATAGAAGACTGCTCGTTCTTAAAGTTTTATACAGCAATCTGATCGTCCTGAAAGCTTTTTACAGAAAACTGATCGTTCTTAAAGTTTTCTATAGAAAACGGATCGTTCTAAAAGTTTTCTATAGAAAGCTGATCGTTCTTAAAGTTTTCTGTAGAAAACTGATCGTTCTTAAAGTTTTCTATAGGAAACTGATCGTTTTCAGTGTTTTCTGTAAAAAACTGATCGTTCTTACAGTTTTCTAAAGAAAATTGATCGTTCTAATAGCTTTCTATAGAAAACTGATCGTTCTTAAGTTTTGTATAGAAAACTGATCGTTCTTAAAGTTTCCCATAGAAGACTGCTCGTTCTTAAAGTTTTATACAGCAATCTGATCGTCCTGAAAGCTTTTTACAGAAAACTGATCGTTCTTAAAGTTTTCTATAGAAAACGGATCGTTCTAAAAGTTATCTATAGTAAGCTGATCGTTCTCAAAGTTTTCTGTAGAAAACTGATCGTTTTTAAAGTTGTCTATAGGAAACTGATCGTTCTCAGTGTTTTCTGTAAAAAAGTAATCGTTCTTACAGTTTTTTTAAAGAAAACTGATCGTTGTTAAAGTTTTCTATAGAAAACTGATCGTTCTTAAAGTTTTCTATAGAAAACTGTTCGTTCTTAAAGTTTTTTATAGAAAACTGATCGTTCTTAAGGTTTTCTATAGGAAACTGATCGTTCTTAAAGTTTTCTATAGAAAACTGATCGTTCTTAAGGTTTTCTATAGGAAACTGATCGTTCTTAAAGTTTTCTATAGGAAACTGATCGTTCTTAAAGTTTTCTATAGAAAACTGATCGTTCTTAAAGTTTTTTATAGAAAACTGATCGTTCTTAAGGTTTTCTATAGGAAACTGATCGTTCTTAAAGTTTTCCATAGAAAACTGATCGTTCTTATAGTTTTCTAAAGAAAACTGATCATTCTTAAAGTTATCTATAGGAAACTGATCGTTCTTAAAATTTTCTACATAAAACTGATCGTTCTTAAAGTTTTCTATATGAAACTGATCGTTCTTATAGTTTTCTAAAGAAAACTGATCATTCTTATAGCTTTCTATAGAAAACTGGTAGTTCTTAAAGTTTTCTGTAGAAAACTGATCGTTTTTAAAGTTTTATATAGAAAACTGATCGTTCTTAAAGTTTTCTATAGTAAACTGATCGTTCTTAAAGTTTTCTATAGAAAACTGATCGTTCTTAAAGTTTTCTATAGAAAACTGATCGTTTTTAAAGTTTTCTATAGAAAACTGAAAGTTAAAGTTAATTATTTCAATACCACATTTTATTTTATATTATTTTTTGCTTAGAATTATTCAAATCTCTCGACATTTGACATTTTCACACCAACTGACTTATTGTCTTGTCTACCAAAGTCATAATTTAAATCTTGGCAATTTTTTAAATACCTTAAATCAAAATGATTCATGATCATTTCATACAACTAAAGTAAATATTCCAGGTAATGTTACCATGTGAATCATGTTTTTTTTTTTTTCTTCTTTCTACCAACGGCAGTCAAACGAAAAACAAAAACAGTTTTATAGATTCAATTTCAGTTTCGGTTTTTGAAAAATGCAAAAAGATTTTGTTCCGTATACGTAATACTGGTGTAAATTAAAGTTGAACAAAAAAAAAAAAAAACAACAAATTTTATAAAGCACAAAAGGAGTAAGTAACAAACAAATGATTATCAGGCGTATACTATATGTAAACAACTACTAAAACAATGTTGTTAAATATTATTAACAAAAAAAAATGAAATAAAACAATAAATGAATATGAGTATGAGTACGTAGTAATTGTTATAAATAAAGTTATACAACTAAGACAATTGTTTAAATTTAAAATTTACTGCAGTATTATGAAGATCGTTAGGAATATGTGACTTAAAAAAACAAATACAAACTATTTGTTTTAATGTGTGAATTTTTTATTAATTATTTTTGATTAAAAACTTAAAAAAAATAGATAAATGATTCTTTATCTAATGGCATATGATTATATTTTAATTTTTTTTTAAATTTAATTTAAAGCGATTTTGTTTTTAGTCTTTTTAATAATTATAATTTTAGTTCTGGTTTATGAATATCGGGTTTTTGGTTTTAGTAACCGGTTTTATGATTTTATTTATATTTCACAATTCAAATGTCAAGTTAAAGATTTTTAAATTATTTGTTTATTTTTTTAAGTTTTCTAATATTAAACTCATATTTACTGCTTATAATTAAAAATATTGCAAAATATTTTAGTTAATTATTTAATAAATGCAAAAATAACAGTTAAAATCAGTTTATTAGATCACATGTTTACATTGTATTAAGACACCGTACACTCAACACTCATAAAAAACTGATCATTCTTAAAGTTTTCTATAAAAAACTGATCATTCTTAAAGATTTCTATAAAAAACTGATCATTCTTAAAGTTTTCTATAGAAAAATGATCGTTCTTAAAGTTTTTTATAGAAAACTGATCGTTCTTAAAGTTTTCTATAGAAAACTGATCGTTCTTAAAGTTTTCTATAGAAAACTGATCGTTCTTAAAGTTTTCTATAGAAAACTGATCGATCTTACAGTTTTCTTTATGAAACTGATCGTTCTTAAAGTTTTCTATAGAAAACTGATCGATCTTACAGTTTTCTATATGAAACTGATCGTTCTTAAAGTTTTCTATACAAAACTGATCGTTCTTCAAGTTTTCTATAGAAAACTTATCATTCTTAAATATTTCTATACAAAACTGATCGTTCTTAAAGTTTTCTATAGAAAACTGATCCTTCTTAAAGATTTCTATACAAAACTGATCGTTCTTAAAGTTTTTTATTGAAAACTGATTGTTCTTAAAGTTTTCTATAGAAAACTGATCGTTCTTAAAGTTTTCTATAGAAACTGATCCTTCTTAAGGTTTTCTATAGAAACTGATCCTTCTTAAGGTTTTCTATAGAAACTGATCCTTTTTCTATAGAAAAAATGATCGTTCTTAAAGTTTTCTATAGAAAACTGATCGTTCTTAAAGTTTTCCATAAAAAACTGATCGTTCTTAAAGTTGTCTATAAAAATCTGATCGTTCTTAAAGTTTTCAACCGATCTTCTTAAAGAATAGAAAACTGATCGTACTTAAAGTTTTCTAAAGAAAACTGATCGTTCTTGAAGTTTTCCATAGAAAACTAATCTTTCTTAAAGTTTTCTATGAACAAGTGATCGTTTTTTAAGTTTTTAACAGAAAACTAATAATTCTTAAAATTCCGTATAGAAAACTTATATTTCTTTAAATTTTCTAGAAATAACTGATCTTTTCAACAGATTTTCTTAAAGTATTCCATAGGAAACTGATCGTTTTTAAAGTTTTCTATAAAAAACTGATCGTTTTTAGAGTTTTCTTTAGAAAACTGAACGTTCTTAGAGTTTTCTTTAAAAAACTGATCGTGCTTAAAGTGGTCTATAATAAACTGATCGTTCTTGAAGTTTTCTGATCGTCTTTGAAATATTTTCTGGAGAAAACTGAACGTTTATAAAATTTTCTACTGAAAAATTATTGTTTACGATGGTTTCTATTGAGAACTGATCGTTTATAAAGTTTTCTGTAGAAAGCAGATCCTTTATAAAGTTTTCTGTATAAAGCAGTCTTCTTTCTATACAAAATTGATCGTTCTTGTACAGAAAACTGATTCCTTTAGAAAACTGATCGATCTTTCTATAGAAATCTAAAAGTTTATAGAGTTTTGTGTCAAAAAAACTGATGGTTTAGAAAGTTTCTATAGAAAACCGATCGTTTATAAAGTTTTCTGTAGAAAACTGATTGTTTATAAAGTTTTCTATATAAAAATATGATCGATCTTACAGTTTTCTATAAAAAAAAGTGATCTTCCATTCACTGTTACATAGAAAACTGATGTTTCTTAAAGTTTTCAATAGAAAACATGATCATTAACAATATTTTAAATAGAAAACTGATCGATATCAAGATCTGTCCATTAAAAATCTTAACTTGACATTCTGCGTTACTAATTAGTTAAACTCTGATCTTTAAGCGTCACTAATAACTTATGTTAGAGAAAAAAAACTACGTAAATGCCAAAGCAAGTGTCGGCTAAAAAAACGTGTAGAATTTAAATTAATTTTTTTTATAGTAATAAAATTTATAATTTTTTTCAATTTTCATAATATTTTTTTTAAACAAATTCCCTTCCACACATTAAAGAGTTAAAGATTCTGCTGATTTTAAACATTTCACATTTTGAAAAAGAAGAAAAAAAAAATACAACGAACTGACGCATTAACATACTGAACGACCTTCACAAGGTAGATAGATGTGTTTTTGTACTGTACAAAAGTATATTTTTAAATTATAACAAGATTTAAAATTTTTTTTATTATTGATATATTGTTGTTTTGTTTGTCTTTCGAAAAATTTTGACAAAAACTGTTATAAAATGTAAACTGGTATTTTGGAAATGCGTGAAGATGTTTTTGGGGATGTGATCAAAAAACTAAAAAAAGTAAAGAAAAACCAGTTAACCAGTAAAGATCAGTTTTAAGCCGCTTAAAATTATTTAGGCGTTATTTAATTCAAATTATATAAGAGCGGCTGCAAATTGAAAAGCAATCAAGTAAAAAATATTTCAAGGTCTTAAATTCACTGCATTTTTTAACTGTAAAAAAAGTCGATAACTTGAAATATTTTAAGTAATTAACTGATTTTGGAATTTATTTTTGAAATTACAATTAACATTAACTTTTTTATATAAAAGCTGTTCCAAATGTCCATTATATTTTCAACAGCTTAACTAATTTGTAGTTAAAGTTGTAGTTAATTTTCACTAAGTACCTAATAACTTTAAAGTATAAAAACAATTTTTGCCTTAATTCAAAATTTCAATTAACTGCCCCCGTATTTTAATGACTTCACATCATCATGATATTTGCATCTTTTTTTCTATAAAACATTTTAAATGTTGTATAGAGTTGTTAAAATAAGTATCAAAATTTGTTTTATTAAAAACAATACTTCTTAAATTAAGGTCGTACGTTTTTATATTACTGCATTATGAATTTATTTTTATGATTTTTGCTAATATATTTTTTTGTCATTGAAAGCTTTTTCTCCAAGATGATGAACAAATGTATAATTTAATACTTGTTCAAAAAAAAAAAAAGATGATGACTTCTATTATTTCTGTTAATATCTTAATTATAATGTTAAAAAAGCTGTATTATGTTGAGGGTGAAGGATCATTAACATTAATTTCGGTTTAAAGCGAATTTTTTCAAGTTTATAAGTGATTAAACTTTTTCTATAGAAATTTTAATAAAGATCAATAACTTGGTGTTGGAAATTATAGCAACTATCCATTGTGTACAGAAAGTTATGTTAACGATCAATTGTCTAGTGAAAAATTTGTGAGCAATCTGTTTTCTAGTTAAACATTTTTGTCAATGTTGTATAAAATCAACATTGACAAAAATTTGTATAGAAAATTTAATAAACGATCAGTTTTCTATATGAAACTTAATAAACGATCACTTTTCTACAGAAAACTTTATAAACGATCAGTTTTCTATAGGAAACTTAATCAAAGATCAGTTTGCTATAGAAAACTTAATAAACGATCAGTTTTCTATAGAAAACTTAATAAACGATCAGTTTTCTATAGAAAACTTAATAAACGATCAGTTTTCTATAGAAAACTTAATAAACGATCAGCTTTCTATAGAAAACTTAATAAACGATCAGTTTTCAATAGAAAACTAAATAAAAGATCAGTTTTCTATAGAAAACTTAATAAACGATCTGCATTTTATAGAAAAATGAATAAACGATAAGTTTTCTATAGAAAACTTAATAAACGATCAGTTTTCTATAGAGAACTAAATAAACGATCAGTTTTCTATAGAAAACTTAATAAACGATCTGTTTTTTTATAGAAAAATGAATAAACGATAAGTTTTCTATAGAAAACTTAATAAACGATCAGTTTTCTATAGAGAACTTAATAAACGATCAGTTTTCTATAGAAAACTTAATAAACAATCAGTTTTCTATAGAAAACTTTATAAATGATCAGTTTTCTATAGAAGACTTAATAAACAATCAGTTTTCTATAGAAAACTTTATAAACGATCAGTTTTCTATAGAAAACTTAATAAACGATCAGTCTTTCTTAGAAAACTCTATAAACGAACCTTTTTTTTTCAAGAAAACCGTATAAACAATCAGTTTAAGTAGTAAACTTTATAAACGAGAAGTTTTTTTAAAGAAGACTTAATGAACGATTAGTGTTTTATAGAAAACTTTATAAAAGATCAGTTTTCCAAAGAAAAATTTCTATAGACTTTATAAACGATAAGTATTTACTGAAAACTTTATAAACGATCTATATAAAACTTTATAAAAGTTCAGTTTTCTATAAAAAATTTAAAAGCTTTATACACGATCAATTTTATATAGAAAACATTATCGGAGATCAGTCTTCTATTAAAATCTTTATCGACGATAACATTTCTGTATAAATCTTTATCAGCGATCAGCTTTCTATATAGAAAACTTTATCAGCGATCAGTTTTCTATAGAAAACTTTATCAGCGCTCAGTTTTCTATTGAAAATTTTATCAGCGATCAGTTTTCTTTAGAAAACTTTATCAGCGATCAGTTTTCTATTGAAAACTTTATCAGCGATCAGTTTTCTATAGAAAACTTTATCAGCGATCAGTTTTCTATAGAAAACTTTATCAGCGATCAGCTTTCTATACAAAACTTTATCAGCGATAAATTTTCTATAGATAACTTTATCAATGATCAGTGTTCTATAGATAACTTTATCAATGATCAGCTTTTTATAAAAAACTTTAACAACGATAAGGGTGAATCTTATCATCGATAAATTTTCTATAGAAAATCTTATCAAACGATAAATTTTCTATAGAAAATCTTATCATCGATGAATTTTCTATAGAAAATCTTATCATCGATCAATTTTCTATAGAAAATCTTATCATCGATCAATTTTCTATAGAAAATCTTATCATCGATCAATTTTCTATAGAAAATCTTATCATCGATCAATTTTCTATAGAAAATCTTATCATCGATCAATTTTCTATAGAAAATCTTATCATCGATCAATTTTCTATAGAAAATCTTATCATCGATCAATTTTCTATAGAAAATCTTATCATCGATCAATTTTCTATAGAAAATCTTATCATCGATCAATTTTCTATAGAAAATCTTATCATCGATCAATTTTCTATAGAAAATCTTATCATCGATCAATTATCTATAGAAAAACTTATCAAACGATCAATTTTATATAGAAAATCTTATCAAATGATTAATTTTCTATAAAAATCTTAACAAACGATCAATTTTCTATAGAAAATCTTTAGATCGATCTATTTTCCTTAGCAAATCTTTAGATCGATCAGTATTCTATACAAAATCTTATCATCGATCACTTTTCTCTAGAAAATCTTATCATTCGAACAAGTTTCTATAAAAAACTTTAACAACGATCAATTTTCTCTAGAAAACTTTAACAACGATCAATTTTCTATAGAAAATCTTATCATCGATCAATTTTCTATAGAAAATCTTATCAAACGATTAATCTTCTACATAAAATCTTATCAAACGATCAATTTTCTACATAAAGTCTTATCAAACAATCAATTTTCTACAGAAAATCTTATCATCGATAAATTTTCTATAGAAAATCTTATCAAACGATCAATTTTGTATAGAAAATCTAATCATACGAACAATTTTCTATAAAAAAAACTTTAACAACGATAAATTTTCTATAGAAAATCTTATCATCGATCTATTTTGTATAGAAAATCTTATTGTCGATCTATTTTCTATAAAAAATCTTATCATCCATCAGTTTTTTTTCTAGAACATCTTATCATCGATCAATTTTCCATAGAAAATCTTATCATCGATCAAATTTCTATAGAAAATCGATTCAACGATCTATATTCTCTAGAAAATCTCATCATACATAAGTTGTCATTAGAATATTTAATTAAAATATGTATATTTAACGATAACTGCCTTTGAGTCAAAGTTATCGATAACTATAAAATGTTTTTCATAAAAAGCGGGAAAATTAAATAAAAAGAAATGCAAATGATTTTAAAAAAAAGCCTAATGCAATCCTAAGGAATCATTAGAGATTACGTGACTTTAATACAAATTAAATCATAATGCAGTCATGTTTCAGTGTCACGTATCTAAGAACAGCTGGTGTTTATTACAGAAAACACAAATGTTACATAAAAAAAACTGGAGTTTTTTTGTAACACTGCAGTTTTTGTTATTTTGTTACATAAATAAAAATCTGTGTCAAACTAAAATTTAATTGTGCACTTTTTTATTAACAACTTTGTCGCTACTTTTTTTCTATTTAATTTTGTTGCCGCATTTTTTTTTCCACCAGTTATAATTTTTTTGTTTTTAACATAATTTGCTACATTTTTGCCACCTTAATTATTTCTTGTATTTGTAGAAAAAAAAAACGCATAATTTCAAATGAAAAAATATTTGCGGGTTTGTTTTTGTTTTTGCTGCTGCGAATTTGTCGTCAACATTCCTTAAAACTTCATTTGTATACAAAAATAATTTCTAGTTCATAAAACTACAATTTTTGCTGTTAGTTACTGAAAAAATTTTTTTAATTAAAATGCATTTTATTGTTGTTTAGTAAACTTTTGTTTTAAAAACTATTTGAATGAAAAACGGTCTCGGCAACAGAAACAAATAAAACTCTAAACAACAAAAGACTACAAATAAAAGTAATGAAAAACAAAATCAAATGTTTGATTTGATTTTTTTTTTTTTTTTTTCAGTTTCTATTTTTGTTTATTTTCCACTTACCGGAAGCATTTTGGTGCTTTTTTTCTACTGCAGTAGATAATTTATGGGTAAAACGTCGACCGACGACTATGACGACGACCACAGTTGTAATGTTGTGTTGACGGCTACAAAAACCGCGTAAATGTTGTTGTTGTTGTTTTGTTCAATGCAATTTAATTTGAAACTATTTTTTTGTGTTTTTTAGTTATTTTTGGTCTAGTTGCTTGTTGCTATTGATTGTTATTTTTAATATCAATCTATTTTTTTTTTCTCTCTCTTTTATTAATTTCGCTTGATTAAAACTGTAAAATATTACAAAAAATATATTTATGATTATTTTTGTACAAAAGTAGAAAAAACTGCATCAATAACTAAATAAATATAAATAATTTTAAACAATATGTATATTGGCCAGCATCATCATCAGAGTTTGTTGGTTTTTATCTCGTTGTGGTCATTTTTGTTTGAAAAAAAAAAAAAACACCGATTGTTATGAACCCAAAGAGAGTGATTGATTTTTTGATGGTTAGTGAGTTGGTTTTTATCTGATGTATAATAGTTGTTAACAACAACAACAAAAAATATTTAAAATAATTATTGTTAAATAAATCATTGTTTAATTTGAAAGTGGAAAATGAAATATAGGCCGTAGGCGTAGAGAAACAGTGGGATTTGGGAGAAAATAATTTGAATAATTTTCTTTAAAAAGGAGAATTTTCTTGAAAATTTTCTATAAAAAGAGAATTTTTTGGAAAAATTTCTATAAAAATGGAATTTTCCCAAAAATTTCTATATAGAAAACTTATTGTGCGATCAATTTTCTATTGAAAATTTTATCAAACGATCAATATTCTATAGAAAATCGTATTCATTTTTTATAGCAAATCTTATCAAAAGATCACGTTTCTATACAAAAACTTATTAAACGATAAAATTTCTATAAAAAATCTTATCAAACGAAAAATCATATCAAACGATCAATTTTCTATAGTAAATCTTATCATCAATAAATTTTCTATAGAAAATCTTACTAAACGAAAAATTTTCTATAGAAAATCTTATCATCGATCAATTCTCTGTAAAAATTCTTATCAAACGAGAAATTTTCTATAAAAAATTATATCAAACGATAAACTTTCTATAGAAAATCTTATCATATGATAAATTTTCTATGGAAAATCTTACTATCGATCAATTTTTATAAAAAATCTTATTATCGATAAGTTTTTTATAGAAGCAATAAATTTTCTTTAGAAAATCTTATCAAACGAAAAGGTCTCTATAGAAAATCTTATCAAACAATCTACAGTCTACAGAAAATTTTATCAAACAATCAATTTTCTGTAGAAAATCTTATAATCGATCAATTGTCTATAGAAAATCTTATCAAACAATCAATTGTCTATAGAAAAGCTTATCAAACGATCAATTTTCTATAAAAAATCTTATCAATTTTCTATAAAAAATCTTATCAATTTTCTATAGAAAATCTTATCAGCGATCAATTTTCTATAGAAAATCTTATCAGCGATTAATTTTCTATAGAAAATCTTATCAGCGATAAATTCTATTAAACGATCCATTTTCTATAGAAAATCTTATCAAACGATCAATTTTCTTTAGAAATGATCTATTTTCTGTAGAAAATCTTATCAAACGAAAAATTTTTTATAGAAAATCTTATCATCCATCAATTTTCTATAACAAATCTTTTCAATCGATCAATTTTCTATAGAAAATCTTATCATCGATCAATTTTCTTTAGAAATGATCAATTTTCTATAGAAAATCTTATCAAACGATAAATTTTCTTTAGAAATGATCAATTTTCTGTAGAAAATCTTATCAAACGAAAAATTTTCTGTAGAAAATCTTATCAAACGAAAAATTTTCTATAGAAAATCTTATCATCGATCAATTTTCTATAGAAAATCTTATCATCGATCAATTTTCTATAGAAAATCTTATCATCGATCAATTTTCTATAGAAAATCTTATCATCGATCAATTTTCTATAGAAAATCTTATCATCGATCAATTTTTTATAGAAAATCTTATCATCGATCAATTTTCTATAGAAAATCTTATCATCGATCAATTTTCTATAGAAAATCTTATCATCGATCAATTTTCTATAGAAAATCTTATCATCGATCAATTTTCTATAGAAAATCTTATCATCGATCAATTTTCTATAGAAAATCTTATGAAATGACAAATTTTCTATAGAAAATCTCATCAAACGATAAATTTTCTATAGAAAAAACGATTAATTTTCTATATAAAATCTTATCAAAATATCAATTTTCTATAGAAAATCTTATCAACCGATCAGTTTTCCATAAAAAATCTTATTAAACGATAAATTTTCTATAAAAAATCTTATCATCGATCAATTTTCTATAGAAAATCTTATCATCGATCAATTTTCTATAGAAAATTTTATCATCGATCAATTTGCTATAGAAAATTTTATCATCGATCAATTTGCTATAGAAAATCTTATCATCGATCAATTTTTTATATAAAATCTTATAAAACGATCAATTTTCTATACAAAATATTATCAAGTTTCTATAGGAAATCTTATCATCGATAAATTTTCATAAAAAATCTTATCATCGATCAATTTTCTATAGAAAATCTTATGATCGATCATCTTATCAATTTTCTTTAAAGAGAATCTTCTTTAATTGAAAATTTGTTAAAACTTCCCTAAAAAGAATGATTTTATAACAAAATTTTCAGTAGAAATTTAATTTTTTTGGGAATTTTTTAAAGAAAGAAAAATTTTCGATTGATTTAACTATAATCTTAAGCCGTTCGGCACGATCATGCAATTGTCATGAGAACATTGTAAATTCTTAAAAATGAACAGTGTCTTTCAGAATTCCTCTCAATACGGCTGTGGTTCAAGATCATTCTTTTAGAATTATTTATATTTTGGGGATGATAACCGAATCCAGTTGTTATAGATCGCATAAAGGGAACTTTTCACTTTAAAATGACGTTGTTATAGAAAGAAATCAATTCACATTTGAAGAAAGTGTTAAAACGTGATAAGATTGTAATTATCTCTGTCGGAACTAATTCTTTGCAATTTAAAGGGAAAATCAATCACTCCTATCACCGTTAGAAGTGAAATTTTCGTTCCTTTCGTAGAGAAAATTGCTATTGTGAACTTGTTGTTGTGGAACAATTCATTCACAACAGCTGTTCATTGTTTATAAAATTTGTTCTCGTCGAAAATATTTGCAAAACGAAAAAAAATGAAAAGGAAACATATTTCACGTGAAAATTTGATTGGTGTTAGGTGTGTATACTTTCTAGAATTATTCTTGAACAGATTTTTTGAACAAACGTTTTCATAACTAAGTTTTTGCTTCTCTAAGGAATTAGGAAAAAGTTTTGTCATTGTTGCTTTGGGAACCGATGAACCGATATCGGTTTTATGTGATATGTAGATAGAAACTAACCTATAAAAAAAACTTGTTCTTGATTTGTATATAAAAATAAAGATAATAATAATGGTTCAAAAGAAATTAAGAACTTTTAAGATTACATTAGGTAGGTGGTGATAAAGGGAACTCGCGATTAAGCGAGAATTCATGGAGACCAATTAGTCCATTGTGGAAACTTTTGTGGGAAAACAAAATTACTGTATTATTCTTAATGTTATAAGTTATAATTCTTATTATAAACCATCATTTGTTTATGAATATGGGAATGAAGTTTTGGCAAATTTAAGTGACATTTCGAAAGAAATTATTACAGATTCTGGGGGAAATCTGATTACTATTTTCCTGGAACTATAAATTGCTTTCTAACTTTTACTCTATAATTATAAAATACAATTTAATGCCTAACATTGCATTTCATTTACAAATAATGACAATAAAATTACAATTCCTCTGGATTTAACACAATCATGATGTTGCAAATCGAAACTCAAATTTATTTAAAATATTTCTTTAACGAATTTTATTTAACTACAGCTTGCCATTTTTATTACTTTCAAAAAAAAAGTTAACTTTTTCGATTGTATAACAGCCAAAGTTAGAGTTGCATTTTAGCAACTAGTTTCACAACCACCAAAAGAAAAAATCACTCTTTTTGAATATTTATTTTCGGAAAAAAAAATAATTGCAAAAAAAAATTTGTTTGTTTTATGTTAAATATAACAGTTATTATTTATAATTTGAGATTTTGGCAAGACAAAAAAAATTGCATTATTAAAAAAAGTGATTAATGTTTCTTTTTTTTCAACTTTTGTACAAAAATATTAATAATTTTTAAACCAAAAAATGTATTTTTATTTTATTTAAAATAAATGCGTTTACGCAATTTTTATTTCTAAGTGTTTTTTTTTTTTTCTGTAATTTGTTTTACACTGGTTTTTCGACCAGGTTTATCAGCAAACAAATTCAAAAGAAAATGAAATTGTTTCGTTTTTTCGCTTAGCAGCCAGAAAATCAGCTTTTAAAAAACCACTTTTGCTTTTTTTCTTAGCTCACAGTTTTCAAATGAAAATAACAGTGTTTTTGTAATCATCATTATCTTAAGCTGTAGAGAGATGATTTTTTTTTAAAGCGCATGCGCAACCAGCCGCTTATAACAGTTTAATAGTGCAAAACAAATTGGGTGTTTTTTTATTACAATTTATAATAGTTGTAGTTTATTTTTAACACGCAGTTTATTTTTATTTAAAAAAAATTTTATAATACACTTGTTTTTCCAAAAAATTTTATAAATTAGTTTTTTTTTTCTTTTAAAGTTGTTTAGCCTTATTTGTATTTTTTTTTTTTGTTATAATTAATTACCAAATTTTTTAACTATTTTTATTTAAATTCTTTTTTATAAGCAGTTTAATTTTTTACGCGTTTTATTTGAAAAAAGAAAATCACTCGTTTTCAATTTAACCGTTTTTTTTTTTTCTTCGGTTACTTATTGTTCTTGGTTTTTTTAACCGCTTAACCAACAATACCGTTCAAGAGCCGCCGTTGCACTGATTTCATATGTTACCAACTCAAAGACTTGAAGCCACTTGGCTAAAAACAGAGTTGAATTGAAATGAGTTGAGTACCAACCAGTGTGTTTGGTTGTTGCTGGCGTTGGTGATGGTGGTGGCGTTGTTAATGGTATTGGTGATGGTCTATGCGCAGCCGCTATAAACCCTCCACAGGTGGTTTGTATCGACAAGTGTGTTGTGTTTTTGTATTGTTCGGTATGTGTGTTACCAGTTCCACTAGTTTTTCAACTGTTAAACGACTCTATACACACGCACTCACTGCTAAAGAAACCCTCAAGAAAAGAGAGTAAAAAATCCAGCAAAACTTTAACTCTTCTGTTAGATGAAAGGTATAGTTGCCAGATTTGCCGATTAAGGGCCATATTTTTCAATATATTCCTAACCTTCTTTACATTGGTGGGTCCCTATATTTTCTCACCGAGTCACTTTTTCACAGAAATGAAAAAGTGAGTTCTCGTAAGACAATCTAAAAGATTACACCTAGGCCGTTATCTGTTCTCTTTTTGTGGAAAAACCTTTTATAGCGATCTATTAAAAGAATAATCGTTTAGAAGCTCAAGTTCCTGGACGTAGTATCTTAGAATTTTGAAATCAATGTTCTCGAATGGTGTAATATCCGAAATAACATCGCTCCCAAAATATTTGGATCTACTTTCGAGGAAGACTAGCAATGACAAAGAGAGTGTTCCAACATTTCACTTTCCTCTCCGCATGTAGTACATTGGTTTGAGTCCATTCATCCTAGTTTATATAGCTGTGCCCGTAAACCTGTGTGACCTCTAAGAATACGTAACATCATGTTAACCTCATTCTGTGAGACTTCTTATCATACTCTCGTTCGCCCATCTTTTCAATTGGGTCTTCGTTGCTTCCAACGGTTTTGCATTTATTAGTTTAACTTCCTCAAGCTGCCGTCCCTTTATTAAGTTAGGTTGATAGGAGGATGTATCAAATCCGAAGAAATACACTTAGGTCACCATCGGGCCTGTTGTGCGCTCCTTTTCATGGAAAATGTTTGTAGGAGAAAAAAACCTTATATAGTATTCACAAAATGTATATCGTTCG
Source organism: Lucilia sericata (assembly GCF_015586225.1). Taxonomy (NCBI): domain Eukaryota; kingdom Metazoa; phylum Arthropoda; class Insecta; order Diptera; family Calliphoridae; genus Lucilia; species Lucilia sericata. Next base: position 116,000 of record NW_023994333.1, on the reverse strand, counting down.
ATGTTCAGAAACTCAGTTTCCTGAACGTAATTCATAATAATTTTCCAATCAGTGTTCCTGAGGGATATTATATCCAGAATAATATCACTTCTAAGATATTTGGATCTAATTTCGACGAAAGTGGCAAAGAAAGTGCTCCAGAGTTTTACTGTCCACTCTACATGCTCTACATTCTTAGAGCATTCAGTTATTGCTCGGACTTCTGCCTGGATGCTAGTGTTGTGATTAGGTAAACGGTGATATACTTCTGTTTCTGGGTCTTCAATATAAAAACCCAAGCCAACTTTGTCTCCCAATTTAGAGACATACGTATAGCAACGGATTTCTACTGGTATTTGCTCTAAAGTTCCGCTTGACCAAGACATTCTATATGGGATCAGTGTTTCAAAGTTTCCGACATATTTTGTCTCTGGTATGCGATCCGATGATTGTGTATAGCCTTACAATGTGTCCAGTATACATTGCCTAAAGTTATGAGCCGAATCGTATCTCATCCCTTTATTTACATTCTGATAGTCATATGTTGCAGAGCTTAACACAGGAATGGTTGGTCTCTTAGAAGACAATACGTTTTTGAATTGACTTTAACAGATGATATCGCCCTAATTACCGTTTGGCAGTCGAAAAATATGTTAACCTTTGTTGGCCTAAATAGAATCCAATCAATTTCACACGTTTAGAGCCATCCGTGTAACAACATATTCGCAGGTGTTTTCGCTAATGATCGGCTTTTCACGATTTTCTAAATATGACCAATATCGGTCATTCTGGTGTATCTGTATAACCAACCAACCAATTTACATAGAGGTGTTCACCTAAAAGTATGAGCCGTTCAGCTGTGTCATCTCATATCTTACATGACCACAATATTTCTAAAGTTTTGATTTTCTTATTGCACATGGTCCGGTTTTAACCTAAGCAACATGTATGTATGCTGATCTCCCTATACATTGTATTATGTTACATTTTCTGTCCAAAACAATCTACCAGATTATAGAAGCGTAAATTCAAATTGATGTAATAACGATCCTATAAAACCAGTGTGTCTTAGTTGGATTATGATTACATTTCGAGCCTTTGGTTCTCCTAAACATTGCCCAACCTTAAAATGTTTTACTATTTCTATCCTTTAAGTGTTGTTTAGTATCCGATCAAGGATTATGCTTTGAAATATAACACTATCGATCACTGAAATCACCCGTCATTCCTTGAAAATACAGATTTCGGTTTTAGTTGGGTTGACATTAACCCTTATTGGTAAACCTTCGCGGAAAGTCGTATTTAGGACATCCACGGTATCTCCGCATATTGATCTTTGTGTCAGTATAAACTTTTCTTTTTTAATATCGCAATAGATATTTAGAGTGAGACCAGAATCGATCGATCAAGGATTACGCCTTAGAATTAATCGAAGAGCTGAGCTTCAGTATAGGATGCAATTTTCTTTTTCCTTGAAAACATAGATTCCAGTTTTAGTTTTGTTGATATTCAGCCAATTGGTAAAGTCCAGCCTTGGATATGAGAAGAGATCTTTTATGACCCACGACTCAATTGTCTGGTAGAAAACAGCGGCACAAATCGGTACTAGTTACAGACACCAAACTTAAAGAATATTTGGAAATATCTCTGTTAAGATGGACAAAAAGATCACAAGGAAAGACAGACCAGCTTTGTACTATATCAGCTTACGATTTTCATACGAACCCCAAATTGGAAATTTTCACTTATAAACTAAACCTTTGGTTTCCTCTCAGATTGACCGACAACTGTATAAATTTTCAGACGTAATTTTGGATTATCGAGATTTCATTGTAAGACTTATAAGATATTATAAGAGTTAATATAAACTCCTGGATATTGCAAATTGCGCCAGTACGATCATGATCTTTGAAATTAGACGCTACACTCAACAGAGATGAAATGGTTCGTGCCACAAGAAAGTTTTAGTTGGCAACAGTGTTTTTGCAAGATCAATACAAATTTATTAAGAAGAAGAAGAATACTTTGGAGTCCTCGGACATAGTATCAATACATTTCCTATATACTTTGCTTTCTAAATGTTAAATCAGAAGTATCTGATTAAATATCAGATACAGAAATTGATAGACATTGATCTCAGAACGATTGTCGTGTCAAGTGCAACATTAAAGCAAACATCAGTGGGAATCTGTTATTACATGGACGACTCTAAGCTGGCAAATACATATGGCCTGAGAAATAAATACATACAAACCCAGAATCCGAACGTTATCAGCCGTTAAGGCCAGGTTGAAGATCTTATTAGACTGCAAGAGACTTTTCTTTCAGAAGATAGAAAGAAAAGTGAACTCGAGGAAGTTTGCTTGACCACGATAACATGTAATAATGGAGAGTAGGACCACAAATGAGAAAAATATAAGAGGCCTTTTTCGTAAGAGTAAGTTCGGCCACAAAATAGATGAGAGGTATCTAATGAATGTAGAGAGGATAGAGAAACTCTCGAAAACTTTCTTAGTCATAGCTAGGCTTTTGTCGGATTTAGATCCAATTGCCTTGGGAGTTATATTCGTCAGGAATATTTTTTTTAAACATTGGACGATAATTCCTTTACTTTCACCAAATTCTCTATGTGAATGAGTGCATAACAGGTTCTTTTCTGAACCATATTGGTCGGTGTCTAATGAATGTAGAGAGGATAGAGAAACTCTCGAAAACTTTCTCAGTCATAGCAAGGCTTTTGTCGGATTTAGGTCCAATTGCCTTGGGAGTTATACTATATTCGTCAGTAATATCTTTTGAAACATTAGACGATAATTCCCTCTCATTCGCCAAATTCTCCTTATCAAAGTGTTCAGAACAGGCTCTTTCCTGAAACATATTGAAAAAACTAGGCGATTTCTTCATTCAACTATATCTGGCAACTCTACCCCACATAATGATGATTGCTGTTGTATTGGAGTCGCTATTTTGTAGAAGATGTTTACTATTATGTGGTAACGAAGAAGGTAAAAGCCGGTTGTCGTCAGTCTGTATGTCTGTCCCTCTGCCCGTGTTTGGTGGTTTGTGTGGTGCCTTAAGTGTTGGCCAATTTTTTTCATTTAATAAAAAAAGGTAACATCAACTCTTTTGTTGTTTATTTTTGTGTGTATTTATGGTAATTGTTGTTGGTGTTTTATAGTGAGTTGGCCACACTAATAAATAAATAACGAATATGAACAAACAAACAATCCAACCAACTTAACGATTGCCTAATAATGATAGTTGATTGTTGCTGCTCAACTCTCAGTCTAAGGAATTTTTATGATAATTTATTAGCATGTTTAATAACAGTGTAATTTTTAACATTATGTTAACAACATAATGCTAAATTACATATATTTTTCATTTTAACATTTTTTACAAATTCATGATTAAATAAGAGTGTGTCTTTTCTTGTGTATTTCGAGGTGTGTTTGCATGTGTATGTGTGTTTAGTTTAGTGTTCTAATTTCTTTCCCTCTCGTCTATTATAAAAGCATAATTCAATGTCAGTCATACGTCATGGTGTGCAGTAATAAGACATGTTTGTCTGTCCTTCTGTCTTTGTATATTTGCGAATACTAGTGCCAACCAGCAGTATGTGAATTTTGCTGCTACAAGCCAAACATATTCAACAATCTGAAGACAATCTGCATAAATTTTGATTTGGAATTTATGTTTAAATGAACAACAAAATTCACAAAAAAGACATTCTAATAGGTTTTGCATTTGAAATATATTTTTATTTAAATACTTTTTGGCATAAATATTATTGTTATGTATGAGAAAATATTTAGTTTTTTTGCAAGATTTTTCACTACTGATCTGTTTTGTGTTATACACTCGAAAATTTGAATAAAGTTTAGTTTAGTTATAGAAAACTTCAAGTACAACAAGTAGAAGTGGGCGTAGTCACGAAATTATTTTGAATGATTTATTTCTATTTTGAGGAGCAATCGCAATTCTACAACACTCTATTAAAAGTACTAAGTATAGAGTAGAGTCAAAGACTTTTGTAGATGAACAAAAGCTAAACACAAAGAGAAAGAGAAATTTATTTCAATATTCAACAAACTTTTTACGTCTTGAACATTTGCTTCTAAGGGTTCCTTCAAATCATTAGACTATAGACTAGATATAGATAGACTATAGTCTAGTCTCTGTCTAGTCTATAGTCTAGTCTATAGTCTAGTCTATAGTCTAGTCTATATGCTGTCTAAGGTCTAGTTATAGTCTAGCTATAGTTAGTTATAAGTCTAGTCTAGATAGTCTAGTCTATAGTCTAGTCTATAGTCTAGTCTATAGTCTAGTCTATAGTCTAGTCTATAGTCTAGTCTATAGTCTAGTCTATAGTCTAGTCTATAGTCTAGTCTATAGTCTAGTCTATAGTCTAGTCTAGTCTATAGTCTAGTCTAGTCTATAGTCTAGTCTAGTCTATAGTCTAGTCTAGTCTATAGTCTAGTCTATAGTCTAGTAGTCTAAGTCTAGTCTATAGTCTAGTCTATAGTCTAGTCTATAGTCTAGTCTATAGTCTAGTCTATAGTCTAGTCTATAGTCTAGTCTATAGTCTAGTCTATAGTCTAGTCTATAGTCTAGTCTATAGTCTAGTCTATAGTCTAGTCTATAGTCTAGTCTATAGTCTAGTCTATAGTCTAGTCTATAGTCTAGTCTATAGTCTAGTCTATAGTCTAGTCTATAGTCTAGTATAGTCTAGTCTATAGTCTAGTCTATAGTCTAGTCTATAGTCTAGTCTATAGTCTAGTCTATAGTCTAGTCTATAGTCTAGTCTATAGTCTAGTCTATAGTCTAGTCTATAGTCTAGTCTATAGTCTAGTCTATAGTCTAGTCTATAGTCTAGTCTATAGTCTAGTCTATAGTCTAGTCTATAGTCTAGTCTATAGTCTAGTCTATAGTCTAGTCTATAGTCTAGTCTATAGTCTAGTCTATAGTCTAGTCTATAGTCTAGTCTATAGTCTAGTCTATAGTCTAGTCTATAGTCTAGTCTATAGTCTAGTCTATAGTCTAGTCTATAGTTAGTCTATAGTCTAGTCTATAGTCTAGTCTATAGTCTAGTCTATAGTCTAGTCTATAGTCTAGTCTATAGTCTAGTCTATAGTCTAGTCTATAGTCTAGTCTATAGTCTAGTCTATAGTCTAGTCTATAGTCTAGTCTATAGTCTAGTCTATAGTCTAGTCTATAGTCTAGTCTATAGTCTAGTCTATAGTCTAGTCTATAGTCTAGTCTAGTCTAGTCTATGTCTAGTGTAGTCTAGTCTATAGTCTAGTCTATAGTCTAGTCTATAGTCTAGTCTATAGTAGTCTATAGTCTAGTCTATAGTCTAGTCTATAGTCTAGTCTGTAGTCTAGTCTATAGTCTAGTCTATAGTCTAGTCTATAGTCTAGTCTATAGTCTAGTCTATAGTCTAGTCTATAGTCTAGTCTATAGTCTAGTCTATAGTCTAGTCTATAGTCTAGTCTATAGTCTAGTCTATAGTCTAGTCTATAGTCTAGTCTATAGTCTAGTCTATAGTCTAGTCTATAGTCTAGTCTATAGTCTAGTCTATAGTCTAGTCTATAGTCTAGTCTATAGTCTAGTCTATAGTCTAGTCTATAGTCTAGTCTATAGTCTAGTCTATAGTCTAGTCTATAGTCTAGTCTATAGTCTAGTCTATAGTCTAGTCTATAGTCTAGTCTATAGTCTAGTCTATAGTCTAGTCTATAGTCTAGTCTATAGTCTAGTCTATAGTCTAGTCTATAGTCTAGTCTAGTCTAGTCTAGTCTAGTCTATAGTCTAGTCTATAGTCTAGTCTATAGTCTAGTCTATAGTCTAGTCTATAGTCTAGTCTATAGTCTAGTCTATAGTCTAGTCTATAGTCTAGTCTATAGTCTAGTCTATAGTCTAGTCTATAGTCTAGTCTATAGTCTAGTCTATAGTCTAGTCTATAGTCTAGTCTATAGTCTAGTCTATAGTCTAGTCTATAGTCTAGTCTATAGTCTAGTCTATAGTCTAGTCTATAGTCTAGTCTATAGTCTAGTCTATAGTCTAGTCTATAGTCTAGTCTATAGTCTAGTCTATAGTCTAGTCTATAGTCTAGTCTATAGTCTAGTCTATAGTCTAGTCTATAGTCTAGTCTATAGTCTAGTCTATAGTCTAGTCTATAGTCTAGTCTATAGTCTAGTCTATAGTCTAGTCTATAGTCTAGTCTATAGTCTAGTCTATAGTCTAGTCTATAGTCTAGTCTATAGTCTAGTCTATAGTCTAGTCTATAGTCTAGTCTATAGTCTAGTCTATAGTCTAGTCTATAGTCTAGTCTATAGTCTAGTCTATAGTCTGTAGTCTAGTCTATAGTCTGTAGTCTAGTCTATAGTCTGTAGTCTAGTCTATAGTCTAGTCTATAGTCTAGTCTATAGTCTAGTCTATAGTCTAGTCTATAGTCTAGTCTATAGTCTAGTCTATAGTCTGGTCTATAGTCTAGTCTATAGTCTAGTCTATAGTCTAGTCTATAGTCTAGTCTATAGTCTAGTCTATAGTCTAGTCTATAGTCTAGTCTATAGTCTAGTCTATAGTCTAGTCTATAGTCTAGTCTATAGTCTAGTCTATAGTCTAGTCTATAGTCTAGTCTATAGTCTAGTCTATAGTCTAGTCTATAGTCTAGTCTATAGTCTAGTCTATAGTCTAGTCTATAGTCTAGTCTATAGTCGTCTATAGTCTAGTCTATAGTCTAGTCTATAGTCTAGTCTATAGTCTAGTCTATAGTCTAGTCTATAGTCTAGTCTATAGTCTAGTCTATAGTCTAGTCTATAGTCTAGTCTATAGTCTAGTCTATAGTCTAGTCTTAGTCTAGGTCTATAGTCTAGGTCTATTAGTCTAGTCTATAGTTCTAGTATCTAGCTGTCTATAGTTGTCTATAGTCTAGTATATAGTTCTATCTATAGTCTAGTCTATAGTCTAGTCTATAGTCTAGTCTATCGTCTCGTCCTATAGTCTAGTCGGTATATATTCTAGTCTATAGGTCTAGTCTATAGTCTAGTCTATAGTCCTAGTCTATAGTCTAGTCTATAGTCTAGTCTATAGTCTAGTCTATAGTCTAGATCTATAGTCTAGTCTATAGGTCTAGTCTATAGTCTAGTCTATAGTCCTAGTCTATAGGTCTAGTCTATAGTCTAGTCTATAGTCTAGTCTATAGTCTAGTCTATAGTCTAGTCTATAGTCTAGTCTATAGTCTAGTCTATAGTCTAGTCTATAGTCTAGTCTATTAGTCTAGTCTATAGTCTAGTCTATAGTCTAGTCTATAGTCTAGTCTATAGTCTAGTTCTATCGTCCTCGTCTATAGTTCTAGTCTATAGTCTAGTCTATAGTCTAGTCTATAGTCTAGTCTAAGTATAGTCATAGTAGTCTATAGTCTAGTCTATAGTCTAGTCTATAGTCTAGTCTATAGTCTAGTCTATAGTCTAGTCTATAGTCTAGTCTATAGTCTAGTCTATAGTCTAGTCTATAGTCTAGTCTATAGTCTAGTCTATAGTCTAGTCTATAGTCTAGTCTATAGTCTAGTCTATAGTCTAGTCTATAGTCTAGTCTATAGTCTAGTCTATAGTCTAGTCTATAGTCTAGTCTATAGTCTAGTCTATAGTCTAGTCTATAGTCTAGTATATAGTCTAGTCTATAGTCTAGTCTATAGTCTAGTCTATAGTCTAGTCTATAGTCTAGTTCTATAGTCTAGTCTATAGTCTAGTCTATAGTCTAGTCTATAGTCTAGTCTAGTCTAGTCTATAGTCTAGTCTATAGTCTAGTCTATAGTCTAGTCTATAGTCTAGTCTATAGTCTAGTCTATAGTCTAGTCTATAGTCTAGTCTATAGTCTAGTCTAGTCTATAGTCTAGTTTATAGTCTAGTATATAGTCTAGTTTATAGTCTAGTATATAGTCTAGTATATAATGCTATCTGCATGAAGGGAGGTCTGGTATGCTACAGTTTGTAAAGTGAGTTTATAGAAGACTTTAACAAATTTTTTATAAATTCCCTTTTTCAAAAATTCTCTTTTTTCCACAAATTCAAAGTCTATAGTCTAGGCCATAGCAGAAATATAGAAGGTAGTCTCAATCAAAAAAAATAAATTTAAATAAGGTTTTTTGACGTTTTCCTTATTTTAAACTTTATATACAGAGTTGCCACATGTTAAAAATAATAATGGATTTCAAGAAATATTTTACAAAAAATGTGTAGTTAATGTATCTAAATAAAATGTATGTTATATTAAAGGAAGTTAATTAATTAAATAAAAATTTGTTGACTTAAAGTTACATCAAGATCTCCTGCCTGAAGTTCTAAAATTCTGTCTTCACAGTTCGCAGTTCGGGAAAATGCAGCTCATATTTATTCTCTAATTAATTTTACAAATTAGTTTTCAAAGATTTTAATATAAATGTGATTTTATTCAAAAGAACAATTTTTATAATATTTTCTAACTGAATTGAAATTATTTTTATAAATTTTTTACATAAACTTCAAAGCATATATAAAAATTTCATTATAAAATGGGAAAAATTAAACTGTATGTGGTATCACTAATTTAACGAAAACTTCAAAATCCTTAAGCATGTCAGATAGAGAATTTAAAAATCTAATGAGAGATTGACACTACCTTCTATATTTCTGCTATGGTCTAGTCTATAGTCTAGTCTAGTCTATAGTCTATAGTTTAGTTTATAGTCTAGTATATAGTCTAGTCTATAGTCTAGTCTATAGTCTAGTCTATAGTCTAGTCTAGTCTATCGCCATCGACTGATTCTAATCCTAAATGTCAAAAAGAGAACGCGGAATGATAGTAATGTGAAACTTTAAATATTGTTCGCAAATACAAATGAAACCAGCATTAACAAAACCTGCAAATCTATCATAACCTCTATAACTATGTTAATTGATCCCTTAACCATAAATCTTATTAACTGTAACGGGGTTTTCAAATGATAAATTTAAAAATTATACAAGGTCATTTGATTAAAACTAAACCGGTAAAAAAAACCTTAACTAAATAATAGTAAAAGAAAGTTTAATGTGTCAATTAATATCTAGACAAACAAAAACAAGTTATAAATCAAAAAACACAAACAAAATTGAATGCATTTGTTTATAAAATTAAAAAATTAAAAACTATTACTACAATCAAATGGAATTTGAATTTACAAACATAAAAAAATTGGAAACAAGTAAAAATAGTGATAAACTGTTAAAACCAGTTTTCTGAAATAATAAGAAAGAAAAAATAAACAAAGAAACAAAACACTAATACGCCATGTAAGTCAAATGGACATATGCGGACTTACAGCGCACAGTGGTATAGGAAAAAAAAAAGAGGGAAATAATTCGGTAACTTCTAAACGGTTAATCCGATTTTAATGAAATTTGGTATGCACAAAAAGGAGGTGTTGTCGAGTTTAGGTTTTGAATTTGGACCTTATAGGCCAACCAGGGGCCCGGCGGGGGGTCCTCAAATTAGGACACCTCGGCTATGTTAAATTTTTAAAACGATCTTATTTCTTCATTTGAGTTCCGATTTAAAAAAAATTTCGTATATAGAATCTTCTCATCGAGCACTATAAAAAATGTCGTAGTAAATTATCTCTTATAGTTTAGGAGATATTCGCATTTGAAAATTAAAATTTTAAAATTTTTACCGTTCTTACTTTAGTTTTTTGATAATAGCGGGTCCAAATATTCCCGATTTTCGCCATTTTTTTTTATTCGCTTAACAACAAGTCTATATATCAAGCAGTGAAAGAATTATGTAAAAATCATGACTGAGTCCAAAGTTATAGGCATTTTAATTTAAAAAATTAAAAAAAGGCGATTTTTTGCCATTTTTTGGGAAAAAAGTATCTTTTTCTTTTTAAGTTATCTAAAAAGTTTCTAAGAAGATGTATATAGAATTTATACTTTTTGAAAAGCTGACTTTACATAAAATACGATAAATGAAACAAAACCTAAAAATTTTTGATACCGAGGGGACCAGGTCCATCCAAAAAAACCTATTTTTTTATAGAAAATTCAATTTTGAGCATAAATTCTCAAATCGCATAGTCGATATCAAATTATAGTGACCTGTTTTATATGACCCAATATGTTCTTAATCATTTTGTAACGGGTTTCGATAACCCCGCCCCTGGTATGGATATAATAGGCAAAAAACCAAAAAATCCCATTTTTGGGATTTTTTAAAACTTTTTTGGGAATTCCGGGATTTCTAATAAGAAAATTCGAACTTTTTATTTAATTTTAGATTTTGAGTAAAAAAATCTACCTAACTGTAAAATTTCATCAAAAAATATTCATAAATAAAATTTTTATTGCAATTTGAAAAATTTGTATCTTCGCAAAAACTGAATAAAAAACATTTTTTAATTTTTTTTAAAAAAGTATTCCGCGAATTTTTTAATTTTCAAAAATTATATACAGTTTTGAAAAATAGACAAAATTACCTTTCCATTGATATATAACATGCCTACCTAATGTTTTTTAAGTGACAAATTAATTAGGGAAAACTCAACATCTTTTAGAGAATTTACCTAGTACTATTATTTTCATCCATACATTTGTTAGGCATGTTTTACTACCTAAATTTTTATGAATTTTTACAGCCACTTTTTACGATTAATCTTTTATTCTTTATCCCTAAAAAAAATTAACAAGTATTTATTTTATATAAAAATAGTCTTTATTTATTTTTTTTTTTATAAATTAATATAATTTTGTAAAATAATCGGTATCACAGTAGTCCATATCTAAAAGATAAAGTAAATCTTTAAATTCATGAATATTTTCAAATGCTAACGTTTTGTAGCAAATCCAACGTTTCCTTATAGTAGATAAAACAGGATCAGAAGATAGAGTCAGATTATTAAAAATATCTTCATTTTGAGACTGCCTAGAACACTTCCTTGAGCTAAACTGATGAATATGCTTAAAGTCTCTATTCCTCGATTCTTGGGGTTCTTCTGTAAGCTCTCCTAAAGGCAGAATATTATGTTCTATGATGACCTTTCCATGACATAATATCTTGTGAACTGTAGGTGTCATTTCTTTCCAGGGATATAATTCCAAAAGTAATTTAGAAACTTTTGTAGAATACTCTCCAAATTTTGTTGCGTTCACTTTATGCTTGCTATTTATCGCCATTAGAATAATATTGACCTTTTGCAGTAAATCCATACTAATTCCGGTTATTTCGGAAGTAGTTTCAAAATGTTTAAAAAAACGTCTAGCGGTATTACCATCGTTTGTGCTTCCATATCCTGTGAGTGGTTTATCAATATTTAATCCCATCCGCTTTTTAAATTCCTCTTGAATTCTTCGTTTCTCACTGGCTCTCATTTCCATTAACTCCTTATTGTTATTTGCACTTTTGTTTGCATTTTCCGGTATGCTTCTGTACTTTAAATCATATGCTAAATGTAGAAAATGTTCCAGAAATCGTATGCGAGCATGTAGGGGGGATATTCCAAATTGTAATGTTTCCTCATTTATTGATCTTTGCTTGGAAATATTCGAAAATTCTGATTTTTTATCACCACATATGTAGCAGTACCAAGTAGATGATGTTCCTGTAATGGCATTTCCAACTTTCCCATCAATCATTGTAAGTTTTAAATCATAGGACATGTTAAACGAATAATTTTCTATTTCGATTGTTATAGGTTCCAAGTTTTTAATTTCTGCTTCAATACGATTTATCAAATCTTGCGTTGTTGTTTTGGATTCCTTTATATACTCAAAGCTTATTGGCCTACAAAAAGCTTTGGATCCTGGAGTCGAATTCTTCCAAATATCATCGAAACTGGTTGATGGAGAATCGCTGTCAGCATACTTTCGAATTCTTAATGGAACTAGCGATGCCATAAATACACTTTTATACTCGGAAGATGATTCACTTGTGTTGATTTGTTTATATTCCGAGAGTGCTGATAATCCATCACATCCCCACTTACAAATGAGTTGAAGATCACAAGAATTTATTTTTTTAGTTGGTCTGAAGAAAAGTCAGAAGCAATCCTTAAAGCAGTATTTTCGAGTAGAGCGCCGAGTCCAATAACAGCCTTCCGATCAGTTATTTCAATAGGAGGTGGTATAATGCTTTTCTTCTTTTCATTTATTTTGTCATATGATGGTAAAACATCCACTCCTTTTTCAGATAGCGCCTTTCTTAACGTTATGTAGTTATCACGACTTAATCCCAGCTGCAACATAAGCGCAATAGCTTCTTCCTCAGTGAACGTTGTATCAGATGATGGTGTGGGTATACTCTTTACAATTCTTTTCAGTCGTCTTGGTGATGCGGTTGGAAGAATATTTGCAATTTTTATGGCATCCAAAGGCTGTTTTTCTTTTCTTAACATTGCTTTAAAAGTGTCCGAAACTTCTTCGTTAGATAAGGTTTCTAGTGAAGTTGATAACCTTTTCCTCTTAGATTTTGAGCTCAAATCCTCATACTGCTTACAGGGAGCACCAACAGTTGATACGCAAATAGCAACTTCTACACATTCATCCAGCCAATCAGAAAATTTCGATCGAAATTTAGCAATGGAATACCGAACACTCTTCAGTTTTATATCAACTGATTTTATAAAATTTTCAATTTTACATATATCAGTTTTATCCACTTTATTTTTATGTGCAGTTTCAATATATTTCAATAAGAAGTTCACTTTATCTTGAAAAGGAGCTGAAGAGTGTTCAAATAAAATGGAGCACAAATCATTTTTTTTTTTTGTACGATCGCCATGGTTAGAAAATTACAAATAATTACAAACAGATATAAACCTGTCTTATATATTAATTACAGGTACTTAAATTAAATTATTTTTTAAAGGGTTATGATATTCTACCTAATATGTCTAACGTATCCTTATGTAATGAATTTTTCCTCAATAGGTCACTTTAATAAGCTACCTATTAAAGTGACCTATAGGGGTAAAAATCATTACAGTTTAAAAAATAATACCTGAAAATTTTTTAATATATGTAACAAATTTAAGAGTTAACGTTATGGATGAAAATAATAGTGCTAGGTAAATTTTCTAAAAGATGTTGAGTTTTCCCTAATTAATTTGTCACTTAAAAAACATTAGGTAGGCATGTTATATATCAATGGAAAGGTAATTTTGTCTATTTTTCAAAACTGTATATAATTTTTGAAAATTAAAAAATTCGCGGATTATTTTTTTAAAAAAATTAAAAAATGTTTTTTATTCAGTTTTTGCGAAGATACAAATTTTTCAAATTGCAATAAAAATTTTATTTATGAATATTTTTTGATGAAATTTTACAGTTAGGTAGATTTTTTTACTCAAAATCTAAAATTAAATAAAAAGTTCGAATTTTCTTATTAGAAATCCCGGAATTCCCAAAAAAGTTTTAAAAAATCCCAAAAATGGGATTTTTTGGTTTTTTGCCTATTATATCCATACCAGGGGCGGGGTTATCGAAACCCGTTACAAAATGATTAAGAACATATTGGGTCATATAAAACAGGTCACTATAATTTGATATCGACTATGCGATTTGAGAATTTATGCTCAAAATTGAATTTTCTATAAAAAAATAGGGTTTTTTGGATGGACCTGGTCCCCTCGGTATCAAACATTTTTAGGTTTTGTTTCATTTATCGTATTTTATGTAAAGTCAGCTTTTCAAAAAGTATAAATTCTATATACATCTTCTTAGAAACTTTTTAGATAACTTAAAAAGAAAAAGATACTTTTTTCCCAAAAAAATGGCAAAAAAATCGCCTTTTTTTAATTTTTTAAATTAAAATGCCTATAACTTTGGACTCAGTCATGATTTTTACATAATTCTTTCACTGCTTGATATATAAACTTGTTGTTAAGCGAATAAAAAAAGAAATGGCGAAAATCGGGAATATTTGGACCCGCTATTATCAAAAAACTAAAGTAAGAACGGTAAAAATTTTAAAATTTTAATTTTCAAATGCGAATATCTCCTAAACTATAAGAGATAATTTACTGCTATGACGACATTTTTTATAGTGCTCGATGAGGAGATTCTATATACGAAATTTTTTTTAAATCGGAACTCAAATGAAGAAATAGGATCGTTTTAAAAATTTAACATAGCCGAGGTGTCCTAATTTGAGGACCCCCCGCCGGGCCCCTGGTTGGCCTATAAGGTCCAAATTCAAAACCTAAACTCGACAACACCTCCTCTTTGTGCATACCAAATTTCATTAAAATCGGATTAACCGTTTAGAAGTTACCGAATTATTTCCCTCTTTTTTTTTTCCTATACCACTGTGCAGCGTATACGTTATGCCCTTTGGCATTCAATGCGTTTATTACTCATTCACTCGCACGCTTTACACAAACACACCCATTTGTTGTTTAATTACACAAACACTTACTAAGAGGTAAGAGGTTTTTGTTGGTATTGTAATTTGATTTTACAATTTTTACATCATTTCCTATAATTTGCATTAATAAAATTCAAATAAAACAAATGTAATAAATTAAAGTAACATAAAAAAACCAAAAACAATATTTGTTTTGCCTTTTTTATTTATAGTATTTTTTGCATAAATATAAAAAATTTTAATTTATTTAATTTGGACCCGCTATTATCAAAAAACTAAAGTAAGAACGGTAAAAATTTTAAAATTTTAATTTTCAAATGCGAATATCTCCTAAACTATAAGAGATAATTTACTGCTATGACGACATTTTTTATAGTGCTCGATGAGGAGATTCTATATACGAAATTTTTTTTAAATCGGAACTCAAATGAAGAAATAGGATCGTTTTAAAAATTTAACATAGCCGAGGTGTCCTAATTTGAGGACCCCCCGCCGGGCCCCTGGTTGGCCTATAAGGTCCAAATTCAAAACCTAAACTCGACAACACCTCCTCTTTGTGCATACCAAATTTCATTAAAATCGGATTAACCGTTTAGAAGTTACCGAATTATTTCCCTCTTTTTTTTTTCCTATACCACTGTGCAGCGTATACGTTATGCCCTTTGGCATTCAATGCGTTTATTACTCATTCACTCGCACGCTTTACACAAACACACCCATTTGTTGTTTAATTACACAAACACTTACTAAGAGGTAAGAGGTTTTTGTTGGTATTGTAATTTGATTTTACAATTTTTACATCATTTCCTATAATTTGCATTAATAAAATTCAAATAAAACAAATGTAATAAATTAAAGTAACATAAAAAAACCAAAAACAATATTTGTTTTGCCTTTTTTATTTATAGTATTTTTTGCATAAATATAAAAAATTTTAAAATTATAGCAAATTTGTAAACAGGTGAGAGATAACCAAACCAAATTGTAATGCTAATTTTTATTTAATACATATTTACGAAAAAAATCAAATATTTGTTTCACTTTCATTTTCTATTTGAATTAAAAAAATTCGTTTTTTTTTGCATTTCTATTAAATATTTATGGCAGCTTAAAATTTTTTGAACGTGTGAATGATTTTTGAAAGATTTGCTGGAAGAGAGAAGATATGTGAATCACACATGCATGGCGGGTTCGTTCAATGTAATGAGATTTGTCATTTTTGAAGTGTGGAGAGAAGATAGAGAAAATTATTGAACTCACATGTCAGCGGCAATTATGTTAAATTAAATTGACAAATTGGTGAAATAAAAAGTTTTAAAATTGTATAAATTGGTTTATTGTGTAACTGGTGAGATTTCTCTAATGATGATCAAAGTCGAATTTTTAATACTTGGGCAGATAAAAGTCCACAAATTACTGAAGTTCTTTGGACAAAGACCCCTACAGGAAGTTCAGCGTACATGAAGCTCATGAGCATCGAAAATTTCCAATAAAGAGGGAATTTATCAGAAATTTGTTATAAAATAGAGAATTTTTCAAAAAGGAATATTTTCGAAAATTTCAAGAAGGAATTTTTCAAAAATTTCATATCCAAAAGGTATTATTTGAAAATTTAGTGTCCAAGGGAAGTTTTCAAAAAATCCAATGAAAAGGGGAAGTATTCTTATATAAAAGGGAATATTTGGAAAAAAAATTCGAAACACGAATTTTTCGAAAATCTCCTATAAAAACAAAATTTCGAGAAGATTTCCTATAAAAAAGGGGAATTTATCAAAAATTTCCTGTAAATAGGGAAGTTTTTTAAAAAGGGAATTTATCGAAAATTTCCTTTAGAAAGGAAATTTTATCGAAAATTTCCTTTAGAAAGGAAATTTTATCGAACATTTCCTATAGAAAGGAAATTTTATCGAAAATTTCCTATAGAAAGGAAATTTTATCGAAAATTTCCTATAGAAAGGAAATTTTATCGAAAATTTCCTATAGAAAGGAAATTTTATCGAAAATTTCCTATAGAAATTTTATCGAAAATTTCCTATAGAAATTTTATCGAAAATTTCCTATAGAAAGGAAATTTTATCGAAAATTTCCTATAGAAAGGAAATTTTTATCGAAAATTTCCTATAGAAAGGAAATTTTATCGAAAATTTCCTAAGAAAGGAAATTCTATCGAAAATTTCCTATAGAAAGGAAATTCTATTGAAAATTTCCTATAGAAAGGAAATTCTATTGAAAATTTCCTATAGAAAGGAAATTCTATTGAAAATTTCCTATAGAAAGGAAATTTTATCGAAAATTTCCTATAGAAAGGAAATTTTATCGAAAATTTCCTATAGAAAGGAAATTTTATCGAAAATTTCCTATAGAAAGGAAATTTTATCGAAAATTTCCTATAGAAAGGAAATTTTATCGAAAATTTCCTATAGAAAGGAAATTTTATCGAAAATTTCCTATAGAAAGGAAATTTTATCGAAAATTTCCTATAGAAAGGAAATTTTATCGAAAATTTCCTAAAGAAAGGAAATTTTATCGAAAATTTCCTATAGAAAGGAAATGTTATCGAAAATTTCCTAAAGAAAGGAAATTTTATCGAAAATTTCCTATAGAAAGGAAATTTTATCGAAAATTTCCTATAGAAAGGAAATTTTATCGAAAATTTCCTATAGAAAGGAAATTTATCGAAAATTTCCTAAAGAAAGGAAATTTATCGAAAATTTCCTATAGAAAGGAAATTTATCGAAAATTTCCTATAGAAAGGAAATGTTATCGAAAATTTCCTAAAGAAAGGAAATTTTATCGAAAATTTCCTAAAGAAAGGAAATTTTATCGAAAATTTCCTATAGAAAGGAAATTCTATCGAAAATTTCCTATAGAAAGGAAATTCTATTGAAAATTTCCTATAGAAAGGAAATTCTATTGAAAATTTCCTATAGAAAGGAAATTCTATTGAAAATTTCCTATAGAAAGGAAATTTTATCGAAAATTTCCTATAGAAAGGAAATTTTATCGAAAATTTCCTATAGAAAGGAAATTTTATCGAAAATTTCCTATAGAAAGGAAATTTTATCGAAAATTTCCTATAGAAAGGAAATTTTATCGAAAATTTCCTATAGAAAGGAAATTTTATCGAAAATTTCCTATAGAAAGGAAATTTTATCGAAAATTTCCTATAGAAAGGAAATTTTATCGAAAATTTCCTATAGAAAGGAAATTTTATCGAAAATTTCCTATAGAAAGGAAATTTTATCGAAAATTTCCTAAAGAAAGGAAATTTTATCGAAAATTTCCTATAGAAAGGAAATGTTATCGAAAATTTCCTAAAGAAAGGAAATTTTATCGAAAATTTCCTATAGAAAGGAAATTTTATCGAAAATTTCCTATAGAAAGGAAATTTTATCGAAAATTTCCTATAGAAAGGAAATTTTATCGAAAATTTCCTATAGAAAGGAAATTTTATCGAAAATTTCCTATAGAAAGGAAATTTTATCGAAAATTTCCTATAGAAAGGAAATTTATCGAAAATTTCCTAAAGAAAGGAAATTTATCGAAAATTTCCTATAGAAAGGAAATTTATCGAAAATTTCCTATAGAAAGGAAATTTATCGAAAATTTCCTATGGAAAGGAAATTTATCGAAAATTTCCTAGAAAGGAAATTTATCGAAAATTTCCTATAGAAAGGAAATTTTATCGAAAATTTCCTATAGAAAGGAAATTTTATCGAAAATTTCCTATAGAAAGGAAATTTTATCGAAAATTTCCTATAGAAAGGAAATTTTATCGAAAATTTCCTATAGAAAGGAAATTTATCGAAAATTTCCTATAGAAAGGAAATTTATCGAAAATTTCCTATAGAAAGGAAATTTTATCGAAAATTTCCTATAGAAAGGACATTTTATCGAAAATTTCCTATAGAAAGGACATTTTATCGAAAATTTCCTATAGAAAGGAAATTTTATCGAAAATTTTCTATAGAAAGGAAATTTTATAGAAAATTTCCTATAGAAAGGAAATTTTGTCGAAAATTTCCTATAGAAAGGAAATTTTGTAGAAAATTTTCTATAGAAAGGAAATTTATCGAAAATTTCCTATAGAAAGGAAATTTTGTCGAAAATTTCCTATAGAAAGGAAATTTTGTCGAAAATTTCCTATAGAAAGGAAATTTTGTCGAAAATTTCCTATAGAAAGGAAATTTTGTCGAAAATTTCCTATAGAAAGGAAATTTTGTCGAAAATTTTCTATAGAAAGGAAATTTTGTCGAAAATTTTCTATAGAAAGGAAATTTTGTCGAAAATTTTCTACAGAAAGGAAATTTTGTCGAAAATTTTCTATAGAAAGGAAATTTATCGAAAATTTCCTATAGAAAGGAAATTTTGTAGAAAATTTTCTATAGAAAGAAAATTTTGTCGAAAATTTTCTATAAAAAGAAAATTTTGTCGAAAATTTTCTATAGAAAGGAAATTTTGTCGAAAATTTTCTATAGAAAGGAAATTTTGTCGAAAATTTTCTATAGAAAGGAAATTTAGTCGAAAATTTTCTATAGAAAGGAAATTTAGTCGAAAATTTTCTATAGAAAGGAAATTTAGTCGAAAATTTTCTATAGAAAGGAAATTTTGTCGAAAATTTTCTATAGAAAGGAAATTTTGTCGAAAATTTTCTATAGAAAGGAAATTTTGTCGAAAATTTTCTATAGAAAGGAAATTTATCGAAAATTTCCTATAGAAAGGAAATTTATCGAAAATTTCCTATAGAAAGGAAATTTATCGAAAATTTCCTATAGAAAGAAAATTTGGCGAAAATTTCCTTAGAAATGAAATTTATCGAAATGTATCATTTTAAAAATCTTTAAAAATCAATGTGATGGTCATGATCAAATTCATCAAACATTTAAACAATTCAAACATTTTAAAATTCATTAGGCGTGGTAAGTGATTGTTAAATTTAAGAGAAACTGTTTTTATTTAATAACTTATCGCATCTAACGTTTTTTTTTTTATTAAATTATTGTGCGTTAATATCTATTTCTTGTCACATTTTTTGAACTAATTCGTAATAGTTGTTGATAAATAATATTAAATTTTTAAATTAAACTAAAAAGGTAAAAAGAGAAGAAATCACAAAAGCGTTAAAAGAAATCAAAAGTATTATGTAAACATTTTTATGAGTTTGGTAATTTATGCGGTCATCAAAAAATTGTCGATTTATTTTGAGTTTGTTTCGATCTTATATTTAGCGCCCTTAAGTCTGATATAAATACGTTTATAAAATAAACATTTTTATTTTATATTCGTGAGTAAACAATTAAATTAAATAGATAAACATGCTTTCAATGAAAGAAATGCTACCTGCATGAGGGAGGTCTGATACGCTACAGTTCGTAAAGTGGGTTTTATAGAAGACTTTATAAAAAATTTTTATAAATTCCCTTTTTCAAAAAATTATCTTTTTTCAACAAATTCCCAAAAAATTCCTTTTTTTAGAAAATATTTGAAAAATTCCCTTTTTATAGGAAATTTTTGAACCATTCTTTACTAATGGCTGTAGCTCTTTTCGATACCAAGTTGATTTAATTTAAAATAATTTTGTTTTTTTTTCTGTAATGTAATTTTTTCACTTGTGTGTATTTGACTTTGGTTTAAGGTATTTAACTTTTAACACCAACGCACAACAGATCGGTGGCAGCAACATGCTCGACGCGCATTAAAAGTAAATTTGATTTACGTGTTAAAATCAACTGCAAACACAACATTAACAGCAGCAAACAAACAAATAGAGAGACAAACAAACAAACCAATATTAACTTATCAGTCAGTGAGGGCGTCAGTCATTATGGGAAGTTGTAACAGCAACAGCAGAATTTTTATCATCATGACTCTTCTTGTTAAACAAGCAAAAAACCAAAAAATAAAAGTTCTATTAAAGGAAAACAAGAAAAAGCGAATAGTCTTCAGTCGAACACACAAGAAGAAAAGGTGAATTATTAACTTTATGTTTGTTTCTTACTAGAAATAAAGAGGGCTGCTTAGAAAGGGCTTTGGATAGGTGCTATTGGTCATGCAGAAGATATCTAAAGTCATTTTATATTTGTAAAATCCTTTTCCTCCTACTTTCGTATATATTCACAAACATAAACATATTATTATTACACACGCATTCACACATTCAAACACACTCATCGTTGTTTGCCTGAATTGTACAAAGTAAAATGCAAGGCACGCTTCAAAGTCATCAACATCAAACATTACAACAACATACCACTTCACTCCACTCAACTCTCGGTATTTCATTCCATCATACAATCATTATTATCATCATCACCATCAACAATAACAACAGCAGCAGCAACACTAACAAAACAACATTTGCGAATTTAGCTTACAACAACACAGCAACTACTCTAACAGCACATACTCATTCTAACTATATCCTGTAGTGCAGTGTAACAAATACTTATAAAGTATAAAGTATAAAGTATAAAGTATAAAGTATAAAGTATAAAGTATAAAGTATAAAGTATAAAGTATAAAGTATAAAGTATAAAGTATAAAGTATAAAGTATAAAGTATAAAGTATAAAGTATAAAGTATAAAGTATAAAGTATAAAGTATAAAGTATAAAGTATAAAGTATAAAGTATAAAGTTTAAGTATAAGTATAAAAGTATAAAGTATAAAAGTATAAAGTATAAAGTATAAAGTATAAAGTATAAGTATAACGATTAAAGTATAAAGTATAAAGTATAAAGTATACCGTATCCCGTCTCCCGTCTCCCGTCTCCCGTCTCCCGTCTCCCGTCTCCCGTATCCCGTCTCCCAGTCTCCCGTCTCCGTCTACAGTCTCCTTCTCAGTATACAGCTACATTAAAGTATACCGTAGATAAAACTGCAGGGTACACTTCTTAGTTTGTATTTGTGTTGTGTTAAGTGTGCGTTTTTTATGAATAAATGTGTATGTGCGTTTGAATTTAACACTTACACACATACCATCACATGACACACATATAAAAGCACATCGACACACACACCCTGACATTAGTTTGTTTCCTTTCGCTATATAGCGGATATAAAACAACTGAATTTATTCTTGTAGTGAAAATATAGCAAAAAATAAACAAATAAAACAAGTTGTAAAAAAAAAACTAAATATGCCCTGAGTAATTCACAACGCACTTGTAATGCTAAATAATGTGTGGATTTTCAAATTTGAAAAGGACCTAAAGCTCAACATGTTAAAAGTGTATTCTTAGGATGGCTTTAATGGATATGAAATTAAAAGGTTTTTTGAATGATGCCAACTGGAATGAAAACTAAAGTGTTTTATTGTATCGTTAAAATTGTACATCTAATCATGATGCCAAAATTAAGGAAGGTGGGAAACTAAGTAAATGTGTTTTTTAAGCCCGATAAAACTTATGAAAAGGTTAATTGTCAAACTGCTCTTACTTTTTGCCCTTCTTCAAATTATCACGAGTAGTTTGAGATTTGTACATCGCTATCAATTTACTTTTAACATCAGTCATCGAGTCGCAAACCTTATACTATAGACAATACTGAACACGATAACAGCCTTGGCTCCTTTGTGACTGTGTCAGGGTTTGCCTGTTGCAGGAGTTTTGCCAAGATCAACTTGATCTGTAATCGTATATGGTCTTTAATTGAAGAATATGAATAATAGAAGAGGGAAAACCTAACTTTGAGGTTATCAACTCTGTAGGGTCTTCTATCGTCCTCTCTGAACAGTCCAATACCCTCATATGTTTGGTGATGCAACGATCTTCACATGATCTTTAGTTTAAAAAAATCAAGTTAATAACAGAAAAGAGCAAGACTCAAGTTGAGAGTACCAACTCGAAATGATCTTCAATCGTCCTAGTATCCTTTTATATTACTGTTAGCTACTTGATAGCATATTTTTGTCACCCAAATTTTCTACCTCCAATATTTTGTAACGTATATAATTTTAAGTGATAAATCTTAAAGTGAAAAAACCCGTTAAATTTAAACTCAAAACTTTGACACTTAAAATTTGTATGGACGCTATAAGGTCCCTATTCAACACATTAATTTCTAAACCTCCAAAATAGACTTTCTTCAGTTTATCTTTTTAATTTAAATGTGTAAGATATTGCAAACTTTCAAAAAGAAAGTAAATGTCAGACAGATCAGTGTTAAATTTGAAACGTGATCGCTTGACAGATGGTACATACATGCCATATTTATAAAGAAATTTATGATATTTTGACACATTTGAATACAAGAAAGATCTAGTAAACTAAATTATTTATGATAATGCAGTTAAAAAGAAATTTTAAATTCGATCAACTGCATTCAAAATTTTAAACAGCCATGACAGAGTTTTTAAATTTAATTTAAGAAAAATGATTTGCTTTGAAATGTTAATGATTTAAATTTAATTTTATTTAAACTAAAGTAAATTGTTTGTAATTTATTTTCATTATTTGTATCTCGGGTGAATTCTCAACAGTACATATTGACCACATTCCTTTATACAATCAGTTAACAAACAATTTTTTTATGCAAATACTTGAAATTTACTCACAGACAAAACACTCAAAACAAAGTTCCTTAAAAAGGCCTCTGTTTACTATATGCCCTTGAGTCTTTTTATCATTATGGTAGCGAAAACTTTATGCTTTGTAAATATACTTTTTTTGTTTGTTTTTGGCTTATTGCCCAAAACGTACTAAAAATACAAAAAACAGAAGTTTGGAAGTGTTAATGCATTTAACAACCATATACGGATGCAATATGAATGAGTGAATGAACAAATGGATGAATGTCGGTTGGTCGGTCGGTCTAACTTAACATACCAAAATTCAAAAAACACAAAATATATAAAATAGTTTTTTGTATCATTTACTGTTGCTTTTATTCGCTTTGGTATTCAGTGTTCGTTTTTAACCAAAATGACATAACCGCATTCATCTTTTTTTTGTTATTTGTTTTTCTTTTATTTTCAAAATTTAAACAAAATATGTGGTGGAGTGTAGTAAATATAGTAAGCCAGAACGTGCAGTTATGTTCATGTACTCAAAAAACCCCTATATATTCAAAGATAATGTTATTCACCCACTAAAAGACAGTGGAACAAAATATATGTATATTACTTTAGTAAAAATCTTTAGATATATTTTTCCAGAAGTTCTAAGGCGTCTAGTGACAATGATAATCCAAGATTTCATGAAAAAAATATATATATGTTGTTCAGTTCTAGTTCAGTTCTAGTTCAGTTCTAGTTCAGTTCTAGTTCAGTTCTAGTTCAGTTCAGTTCTAGTTCAGTCTAGTTCAGTTCTAGTTCAGTTCTAGTTCAGTTCTAGTTCAGTTCTAGTTCAGTTCTAGTTCAGTTCTAGTTCAGTTCTAGTTCAGTTCTAGTTCAGTTCTAGTTCAGTTCTAGTTCAGTTCTAGTTCAGTTCTAGTTCAGTTCTAGTTCAGTTCTAGTTCAGTTCTAGTTCTAGTTCAGTTCTAGTTCAGTTCTAGTTCAGTTCTAGTTCAGTTCTAGTTCAGTTCTAGTTCAGTTCTAGTTCAGTTCTAGTTCAGTTCTAGTTCAGTTCTAGTTCAGTTCTAGTTCAGTTCTAGTTCAGTTCTAGTTCAGTTCTAGTTCAGTTCTAGTTCAGTTCTAGTTCAGTTCTAGTTCAGTTCTAGTTCAGTTCTAGTTCAGTTCTAGTTCAGTTCTAGTTCAGTTCTAGTTCAGTTCTAGTTCAGTTCTAGTTCAGTTCTAGTTCAGTTCTAGTTCAGTTCTAGTTCAGTTCTAGTTCAGTTCTAGTTCAGTTCTAGTTCAGTTCTAGTTCAGTTCTAGTTCAGTTCTAGTTCAGTTCTAGTTCAGTTCTAGTTCAGTTCTAGTTCAGTTCTAGTCAGTTTCTAGTTCAGTTCTAGTTCAGTTCTAGTTCAGTTCTAGTTGAGTTCTAGTTCAGTTCTAGTGAGTCTAGTTCAGTTCTAGTTCGAGTTCTAGTTCAGTTCTAGTTCAGTTCTAGTTCAGTTCTAGTTCAGTTCTAGTTCAGTTCTAGTCAGTTCTAGTCAGTTCTAGTTCAGTTCTAGTTCAGTTCTAGTTCAGTTCTAGTTTCAGTTCTAGTTCAGTTCTAGTTCAGTTCTAGTCAGTTCTAGTTCAGTTCTAGTTCAGTTCTAGTT
The DNA here is from genome assembly GCF_015586225.1 of Lucilia sericata. NCBI lineage: Eukaryota > Metazoa > Arthropoda > Insecta > Diptera > Calliphoridae > Lucilia > Lucilia sericata. The sequence continues at coordinate 91,506 of NW_023994333.1, read as the reverse complement.
CAGTTCTAGTTCAGTTCTAGTTCAGTTCTAGTTCAGTTCTAGTTCAGTTCTAGTTCAGTTCTAGTTCAGTTCTAGTTCAGTTCTAGTTCAGTTCTAGTTCAGTTCTAGTTCTAGTTCTAGTTCAGTTCAGTTCTAGTCAGTTCTAGTTCAGTTCAGTTCAGTTCTAGTTCAGTTCTACTTCAGTTCTACTTCAGTTCTAGTTCAGTTCTAGTTCAGTTCTAGTTCAGTTCTAGTTCAGTTCTAGTTCAGTTCTAGTTCAGTTCTAGTTCAGTTCTAGTTCAGTGCTAGTTCAGTTCTAGTTCAGTTCTAGTTCTAGTTCAGTTCTAGTTCAGTTCTAGTTCAGTTCTAGTTCAGTTCTAGTTCAGTTCTAGTTCAGTTCTAGTTCAGTTCTAATGCTGTTCTAGTTCGATTCTAGTTCACTTCTAAACCATCTCTTGTTCAGTTTTAGTTCAGTTTTAGTTTTATTTCAGTTCCAGTTTTGTGCAGTTATTATTACAAAAATTTCTTCATTTGAACGAACATCTGAAAAAGCCAAAAGGACCTTTATTTATTTTACTAATCAATCCCACTGTTGCTTTTTAATGGATGTTATAATTCGGTGTTACATTATTTTCATTTCATATGTTTTGTTTTAAAAAACTATATATTTCTATAGTTAAGTATATAAAGCAACAAGATATTGGTTGAAAAAGTATTAAAACAAAAAACTCCCAACATTCCCATGTTATTATTCATCAAACGTACGTACACAGTAAGTACGTTTTCGATTTGAGGTACTTCCACGTGCATACATATGTCGGAAAAGTTGTATTTTATATATTTACTTTTTTAAATTTTTTGGTATATGTTTAACTTTTTCAGTTTTTTTTTCTGCTTATTTACAAACATTATTTAATGTCGTTGAATGTAAAATGTACATGCTTTTACATGGGGTAGTAGTACTGCTGAAACTACATACATAAGTACATATCGTATTGGCAGTTGTATTTATTGTAATAGTCACTCACTGACTGCAAATACAACAGAAGTATTTTGAATTATTTATTTGTATATGAATAGACAGGGGAGTGATAGACAAATGACACAGAGTTCAAGTTGCATGTTAACGACAAATACGTGATGTGCTTAACTCGAGCTACTTCTGTTGTACTTACTCGTAATGTGTTTTCAATAATGAGAGTAGTACACTCATACATACATTTGTATTTCCAAATACAATTTTCATTCACATGGAGAACAAACATTCCTCGCATACATACATATGTATATATGAATGCACTTACAAACATGGACTTCTCCATTGCATGCTTTCCATGCTACAATATGATTAAATACTACTTACATACATATGTACATGCATTCATTCATTTATTCATTCATACAGTCATGTAAGTTCAATTGTTAGTTACTAGTCATATGGACGAGGGCATTATGAAGAGTCATTAAAAAATTTGTTTCTACACTAGATAATCTACCACTTGTTTCGTCTCTCTTTAGTTCAAGTTCAGTTCTAGTTCAGTTCTTGTTCAGTTCTAGTTCAGTTCTAGTTCAGTTCTAGTTCAGTTCTAGTTCAGTTCTAGTTCAGTTCTAGTTCAGTTCTAGTTCAGTTCTAGTTCAGTTCTAGTTCAGTTCTAGTTCAGTTCTAGTTCAGTTCTAGTTCAGTTCTAGTTCAGTTCTAGTTCAGTTCTAGTTCAGTTCTAGTTCAGTTCTAGTTCAGTTCTAGTTCAGTTCTAGTTCAGTTCTAGTTCAGTTCTAGTTCAGTTCTAGTTCAGTTCTAGTTCAGTTCTAGTTCAGTTCTAGTTCAGTTCTAGTTCAGTTCTAGTTCAGTTCTAGTTCAGTTCTAGTTCAGTTCTAGTTCAGTTCTAGTTCAGTTCTAGTTCAGTTCTAGTTCAGTTCTAGTTCAGTTCAGTTCTAGTTCTGTTCTAGTTCAGTTCTAGTTCTGTTCTAGTTCTAGTTCTGTTCTAGTTCTAGTTCTATTCTAGTTCTGTTCTAGTTCTGTTCTAGTTCAGTTCTAGTTCTGTTCTAGTTCTAGTTCTGTTCTAGTTCTAGTTCTGTTCTAGTTCTAGTTCTAGTTCTGTTCTAGTTCTAGTTCTAGTTCTATTCTAGTTCTGTTCTAGTTCTGTTCTAGTTCTGTTCTAGTTCTGTTCTAGTTCTGTTCTAGTTCTGTTCTAGTTCTGTTCTAGTTCTGTTCTAGTTCTGTTCTAGTTCTGTTCTAGTTCTGTTCTAGTTCTGTTCTAGTTCTGTTCTAGTTCTGTTCTAGTTCTGTTCTAGTTCTGTTCTAGTTCTGTTCTAGTTCTGTTCTAGTTCTGTTCTAGTTCTGTTCTAGTTCTGTTCTAGTTCTGTTCTAGTTCTGTTCTAGTTCTGTTCTAGTTCTGTTCTAGTTCTGTTCTAGTTCTGTTCTAGTTCTGTTCTAGTTCTGTTCTAGTTCTGTTCTAGTTCTGTTCTAGTTCTGTTCTAGTTCTGTTCTAGTTCTGTTCTAGTTCTGTTCTAGTTCTGTTCTAGTTCTGTTCTAGTTCTGTTCTAGTTCTGTTCTAGTTCTGTTCTAGTTCTGTTCTAGTTCTGTTTTAGTTCTGTTCTAGTTCTGTTCTAGTTCTGTTCTAGTTCTGTTCAAGTTCTGTTAAAGTTCTGTTCTAGTTCTGTTCTAGTTCTGTTCTAGTTCTGTTCTAGTTCTGTTCTAGTTCTGTTCTAGTTCTGTTCTAGTTCTGTTCTAGTTCTATTCTAGTTCTGTTCTAGTTCTGTTCTAGTTCTGTTCTAGTTCTGTTCTAGTTCTGTTCTAGTTCTGTTCTAGTTCTGTTCTAGTTCTGTTCTAGTTCTGTTAGTTCTGTTCTAGTTCTGTTCTAGTTCTGTTCTAGTTTGTTCTAGTTCTGTTCTAGTTCTGTTCTAGCTCTGTTCTAGTTCTGTTCTAATTTTGTTTTAGTTCTAGTTCTGTTCTAGTTCTTTTCTAGTTATGTTCTAGTTCTGTTGTGTTCTAGTTCAGTTCTAGTTCATTTCTAGTTCAGTTCTAGTTCAGTTCTAGTTCAGTTCTAGTTCAGTTCTAGTTCAGTTCTAGTTCAGTTCTAGTTCAGTTCTAGTTCAGTTCTAGTTCAGTTCTAATTCAGTTCTAGTTCAGTTCTAGTTCAGTTCTAGTTCAGTTCTAGTTCAGTTCTAGTTCAGTTCTAGTTCAGTTCTAGTTCAGTTCTAGTTCAGTTCTAGTTCAGTTCTAGTTCAGTTCTAGTTCAGTTCTAGTTCAGTTCTAGTTCAGTTCTAGTTCAGTTCTAGTTCAGTTCTAGTTCAGTTCTAGTTCAGTTCTAGTTCAGTTCTAGTTCAGTTCTAGTTCAGTTCTAGTTCAGTTCTAGTTCAGTTCTAGTTCAGTTCTAGTTCAGTTCTAGTTCAGTTCTAGTTCAGTTCTAGTTCAGTTCTAGTTCAGTTCTAGTTCAGTTCTAGTTCAGTTCTAGTTCAGTTCTAGTTCAGTTCTAGTTCAGTTCTAGTTTAGTTCCAGTTTAGTTCCAGTTTAGTTCCAGTTCTGTTCTAGTTCTGTTCTAGTTCTGTTCTAGTTCTGTTCTAGTTCTGTTCTAGTTCTGTTCTAGTTCAGTTCTAGTTCAGTTCTAGTTTAGTTCCAGTTTAGTTCCAGTTTAGTTCCAGTTCTGTTCTAGTTCTGTTCTAGTTCTGTTCTAGTTCAGTTCTAGTTCAGTTCTAGTTCAGTTCTAGTTCAGTTCTAGTTCAGTTCTAGTTTAGTTCCAGTTTAGTTCCAGTTTAGTTCCAGTTCTGTTCTAGTTCTGTTCTAGTTCTGTTCTAGTTCTGTTCTAGTTCTGTTCTAGTTCTGTTCTAGTTCTGTTCTAGTTCTGTTCTAGTTCTGTTCTAGTTCTGTTCTAGTTCTGTTCTAGTTCTGTTCTAGTTCTGTTCTAGTTCTGTTCTAGTTCTGTTCTAGTTCTGTTCTAGTTCTGTTCTAGTTCTGTTCTAGTTCTGTTCTAGTTCTGTTCTAGTTCTGTTCTAGTTCTGTTCTAGTTCTGTTCTAGTTCTGTTCTAGTTCTGTTCTAGTTCTGTTCTAGTTCTGTTCTAGTTCTGTTCTAGTTCTGTTCTAGTTCTGTTCTAGTTCTGTTCTAGTTCTATTCTAGTTCTGTTCTAGTTCTGTTCTAGTTCTGTTCTAATTCTGATCTAGTTATGTTCTAGTTCAGTTCTAGTTCTATTCTAGTTCTGTGCCAGTACTATTTCGTTTAGATGATCTACCATTTATTTTTCTTATCATACTACTTGGAAAACTGCCCTCGTAGGCAGTTGTAGGTAAGTAAGGAATGAATTTATTTTTACTTTTCATTTTATTTGCCTTCACATTTAATTGTTGCCAAATTTTCAATGGGTATTAAAATTTATTTAGGTTAATTGATTTTATTGATATTAAATTATTTTCTTACATAACCAATACAATTTCATTAAACTAAGTAAATGACGTACAACAACAATCTATCATTTTAACATATTCCAAATTTAAATAACAAAAATCTTTAGTAAAATTATTGCAATTATAAGAAGAGAAATATGTAATTTATATGCTAAGGAGAAATAATAGGAAAATCATTGCTAAAAAAAGTTAGAAATAAAAAGCCCAATCCGTTCTAATGAAAGCTTTGATCTATAAACTCGCTATTTTCGCATTTGTGATCAAGTAAAATTGATCAAATCAATCCTAAATTTGTTTTTGTGGTATGATCTTTAGGTAAGTTCATAAATTCATTGAATTTTCCTTTTGTTTTAAAATTACACTTTAAATTGTGTTATTTTTTTTTGTACATTTCCTTACAATTGATATGTGCGTAACGTTATTTAATCTCTTTTCTAGTGGCATACCGACATTTTTAGGTTATTGGAACTTTGTTTATTGAGCTGCATCGAATTAATAAAGAAATTATAATACTTCCTGTTAAATCGTGATGTTGTTATAGTTTTAAAAGTTTTTCTTTTTTTATTTGTCATCGTTATTATTACCCAATAACATCGTAATCATCTACAATTGTAAAGTGTGTAATAAAATACATGTCTCTGGGCCTACAAGATGTACAAAAAAAATTGAAGAAAACAACAATGACGACAACTATCACTACTTGGAGTACAACTGTTTGTTAGAAACAATAACAACAATGACAACTATAACAAACTCCAGTGACATAAAGTAGAAATTATTAGTTGGGAATAACCAGCGAACAAAATATAACTCTATACAACAAGAAGTCTTCGTCATGTATCTTCTATAGAAAAAGCCTTCCTCTGTTGGGAAGCACTTTTCTGTAGACATGAAAAAAGCTATTCTTTTGAAAACTTTGTTCCTTCCTATAGAAGACACTCTCCACTTTGAGTGATACTTTTTCTATACAAAAATAAGTCTTTTTTATGGAGATACTCTTCTATAGACTCTCTCTATAGAAAAAGTCGTTCTTGGAAGGTAATTTTCTATAGAGACTATTTTTCCTATGGAAACATCTATATTGGAAACATATTTTCTATAGAAAAACTGTCGCTACTGGAGACACTTTTTCTATAGAAAAACTGTCGCTACTGGAGACACTTTTTCTATAGAAAAACTGTGGCTACTGGAGACACTTTTTCTATAGAAAAACTGTCGCAACTGGAGACACTTTTTCTATAGAAAAACTGTCACTACTGGAGACACTTTTGCTATAGAAATACTGTCGCTACAGGAGACACTTTTTCTATAGAAAAACTGTCGCTACAGGTGTCACTTTTTCTATAGAAAAACTGTCGCTACTGGAGACACTTTTTCTATAGAAAAACTGTCGCTACAGGAGACACTTTTTCTATAGAAAAACTGTCGCTACAGGAGACACTTTTTCTATAGGAAAACTGTCGCCACTGGAGACACTTTTTTTTATAGAAAAACTGTCGCTACAGGAGATATTTTTTCTATAGAAAAACTGTCGCCACAGGAGACACTTTTTCTATACAAAAACTGTTGCTACAGGAGACTCTTTTTCTATAGAAAAACTGTCGCTACAGGAGACACTTTTTCTATAGAAAAACTGTCGCTACAGGAGACACTTTTTCTATAGAAAAACTGTCGCTACTGGAGACACTTTTTCTATAGAAAAACTGTCGCTACTGGAGACACTTTTTCTATAGAAAAACTGTCGCTACTGGAGACACTTTTTCTATAGAAAAACTGTCGCTACTGGAGACACTTTTTCTATAGGAAAACTGTCGCTACTGGAGACACTTTTTCTATGGGAAAACTGTCGCTACTGGAGACACTCTTTCTATAGAAAAACTGTCGCTGCTGAAGACACTTTTTCTATAGAAAAACTGTCGCTACTGGAGACACTTCTTCTATAGAAAAACTGTCGCTACTGGAGACACTTTTTCTATAGAAAAACTGTCGTTACTGGAGACACTTTTTTGTATAGAAAAACTGTCGCTACTGGAGACACTTTTTTGTATAGAAAAACTGTCTCTACTGGAGACACTTTTTCTATAGAAAAACTGTCGCTACTGGAGACACTTTTTCTATAGAAAAAGTCTCATATTTCTATATTCCTAATTTATTGTTTGTTGGGTGCTACAACGAGATTTACGAGTACTTTTTTGCTACTGTTTCTGTCAATCAAATACCGTACACTCTTCAAATAACAAAATTAAAAATAGTCGCTCAAATCTACTTTGTACTTCTTTGGATTTGTAAAAATAATTGTAGTATTTATTTTGTATAAGTTTGTATGTCATTTATTGTCTCAATGGGGTGAAGAGAAGAATCGTTGTCGTCCACAATTATTGTTATAAAATAAACAAAAAGACGAAACGGGAGGATTACATGAATCCATGAATGACAACTGACTGGTATGATCACTTTCACTAACTAAAAATAAAATTTTTATTACTTTTGCGTTTAAGTTTTTTCGGTTTGTTTATTAAATGTTATTGAATTTTTAAATATTGATTACGGGTTACAGTTATTTTTTGTTGGCTCTGCTGCTGTTATATGTCTATTGCAACAATTGACACCTGGTTGTATGATATTTTCATAATGCTAAATCGGCTTGAATGCTTGCAAATAGTATTTATGTCATTGCGAATCCCCATAATGCGTAAAAATGGAAAAAAAGTATTATATTGTATTAAATGCCGTTCAATCAACTGTAAAGTTTAGAGATTGTATATTAATCTATGATTAGATAAACTTTGTCAGTTTACTAGGATTATGTTTGAGTTGTTTTTCATCTTTAGATTGAAATGTCGCGACTTATTTGCGTCAATATTTTGAAGATGAGTTGATTATAATCGATTGTTTAAATGTCAAGTGTTTGTCAATTAGAGGAAAAGTTTTTTTTTAATAATTAGGGAGATCCTGTTTTATTTCATAATACACTTTATTATAAACCATTAAAATAAAGTGAATTTTGGAAGAACCTATGGACTTAAATCTTTATGAATTGACCCTTTTGTTATATGATACATTATATTGATATTAATACAAACATCAGGGTTATTTTCGGAAAATGATCCTTAATGAGGGCTTAGGTCAATTATGGACCTAGCTCTTTCGAACTTAATAGAGTAACTAATCGTTAAATTGGGAGCGTGGTAAATCGATGTTGTTTTAGCGGGTTAAATTCTCTCATTTCTGGTATCATCAGAAGACTATAGACTAAACTATAGACTAAACTATAGACTAGACTATAGACTACACTATAGATTAGACTATAGACTAGACTATAGACTAGACTATAGACTAGACTCTAGACTAGACTATAGACTAGACTATAGACTAGACTATAGACTAGACTATAGACTAAACTATAGATTATAATATCGACTAGACTATAGACTAAACTATAGACTAGACTATAGACTAGACTATATACTAGACTATAGACTAGACTATAGACTAGACTAGACTATAGACTAGACTATAGACTAGACTATAGACTAGACTATAGACTAGACTATAGACTAGACTATAGAGTAGACTATAGACTAGACTATATACTAGACTATAGACTAGACTATAGAGTAGACTATAGACTATACTATAGACTAGACTATAGACTAGACAATAGACTAGACTATAGACTAGACTATAGACTAGACTATAGACTAGACTATAGACTAGACTATAGACTATAGACTAGACTATAGACTAGACTATAGACTAGACTATAGACTAGACTATAGACTAGACTATAGACTAGACTATAGACTAGACTATAGACTAGACTATAGACTAGACTATAGACTAGACTATAGACTAGACTATAGACTAGACTATAGACTAGACTATAGACTAGACTATAGACTAGACTATAGACTAGACTATAGACTAGACTATAGACTAGACTATAGACTAGACTATAGACTAGACTATAGACTAGACTATAGACTAGACTATAGACTAGACTATAGACTAGACTATAGACTAGACTATAGACTAGACTATAGACTAGACTATAGACTAGACTATAGACTAGACTATAGACTAGACTATAGACTAGACTATAGACTAGACTATAGACTAGACTATAGACTAGACTATAGACTAGACTATAGACTAGACTATAGACTAGACTATAGACTAGACTATAGACTAGACTATAGACTAGACTATAGACTAGACTATAGACTAGACTATAGACTAGACTATAGACTAGACTATAGACTAGACTATAGACTAGACTATAGACTAGACTATAGACTAGACTATAGACTAGACTATAGACTAGACTATAGACTAGACTATAGACTAGACTATAGACTAGACTATAGACTAGACTATAGACTAGACTATAGACTAGACTATAGACTAGACTATAGACTAGACTATAGACTAGACTATAGACTAGACTATAGACTAGACTATAGACTAGACTATAGAGTGGACTATAGACTAGACAATAGAGTGGACTATAGACGAAACTTAACCGAATTATCCCTTTATTCCCGAAATATTCCTATTTCCAAAAATCCTTCTTTAACACGACCATAAGTACATCATCTGCTGTCAAAATATCATAATTCTAAGTTCTGTTTTTTGGGCTGTGCGCTGTTAGTAACGCGACTCATTTATATGCATAGATAAGTTTAAAGTGGAATCCTTTTAAATATTTCTGAAGTAGTTCTTCTGAATAACATGTACATATTGCGTTTTAAATTTATTTCTTGCTATAATAACAATTACATTTCATGGAAATAATACTCACATGAAACAAAGACGCAAATGACATTCCATTTAATGGGTATCTTGATTTTAAATTTGCTGTTAATTTGTTAGTTCTTAATTCTCTAAAAATTGTCAGATAGTATTCCTACATATAAGTATTCCTATAGTTTGATTCTTGTTTAAATGGAATTTTTGAAATAAGTCGTTTTTGCTTACCTACAATTAAAGAAAAAATAAAGTGCAAAAAAATATTATTTTATTAAATAATTTTATAATTAAAAATCGCTAAAAATTAATTTGAAATCCAGATATAAATAAAATTTTGTAAAAACCTTAAAACGATAAAAAAACAAACCTTTTCTCATGTTGCATTAATCACACGAGATAAATCTTCCATTACTGCTGACCACTGGAAACCCAATTTATCATCTTCTAATTTTAGTTTACAGAAACCAGGTATATGCTGGAGTAAAGTTTGAAAAGGTGTATATTGCTGTATGCAGGCGGCATCACCCACTATAATAAGTTTATGTTTTGAACGGGTAATGGCTACAGTAAGACGACGTTTATCTTCTAGAATTTCAGCATCACGATTACGTTCCATGTTTTTATTGGCTGAAGAACCCGTACGTGAACAAGAGTAAATGATAATATCTTTATCTCTACCTTGATACTGATCAACAGTATTTACTTCCACAGAGGAGAAATCTAGGGTAGATTTATTTTCTTTAGAAGATTTTTCATAGTATTCATGATGCTGTAGAACCAACTTTTTTAAAAGTTCCACTTGAGCTCTATAAGGAGCCACTACACCAATACGTTGTGGATCATATTGACAATTTAAAAGAGCAGTGACCACACGAAATACTAAGGCAGCCTCGCAATAGTTGGTATATTTTGACAAACGTTTAGAAGTTTTTGTGGGTGATTTGTTTAACAATTCCCCGGGCAATTGTTCTTCGTTGAAGGTTGTTTCTATCAGTGAACAAGTAGCACTATGTTTAGTTTTGGCAAAATTATAAGATCTTTCCGAACAGTCGAGAGTGTCTAAGAGAAAAACTGATTGATCTACATGAGTTTGTAAAACACGCTGTAGCCATTTTTCTTTCACGAAAGTTTGGTTAATGGGCTTGTACATAATAGCGCTCTTAACTTCATTAGAACCACATTGCAGGGATCCTTGATATGTCAATTCATTAGCCAACTTAGTTATAGTTTTATTCATACGATATTGTAGGGTTAGGACAGAGGTGGCTTCTGTACAATCTAGACGTTGAAATAAAGACTCATCTGCTCCTTTTTGTCTGGCCAAAGGAGAACGTATTAAGGGCGGCAATTGATCGGGATCTCCTACTAGTATAAAACGTTGTGAAAAGAATAAAGGTCTTAATACTGTGGGCTGCATAACCTGTGTAGCTTCATCCACTATACAGAAATCGAAGCGGCGATGTAAAAATATAGCATGTGAAGAACCCAAACAAGTGACACCGACAATTTGATAAGAATCATAAAGTTTTGATAGTTCAGCTTCAGTTTTACAATTGGCCGTTAAAATTGTTTCACTATGATTCTTTAGTTGTGCATTAACTCGTGCCGAAGAGCCCAAACGTAAGAAGGGCAATTGGTGATCTTTCAAACGCAACAAAAGATTATCCACAGCAGAGTGAGTGTGGGAGGTAATTAATACAGATTTACCCATTAAATGCAAGAGACGTACAATGGCCACCAGTGTTTGAGTTTTACCCGTACCGGGTAAACCTTTTATCAGCATAAAACTTTGTGTAGTCAAGGCTTTCAAGACTGCAGCTCTTTGGACAACATTTAGTTGCTTCAATATTTCCGCTCCTTCGGTGGCTATTATCTTGGGCAAGACTTTGTGGTAGCTGGGAGGCTGTTTTTCTATTATTATTTGTCTTAGCAGCGAGGAACGTTCAGTGTTATCTAGTAGCAAACCCAAATTGGTAAAATTAAATACATTTCCCGAGTGTGAGTCATGTTTATCAATGATAAATGTTTGTTGTTTATAATTTTGTAATAGATTACGCTCTAAACTAACGGTTATGGAAGTTGGGCTTAAGTCAAGCACAAAGCCAGCTGCAATGGCTAAGCGTTGAGGTGTTGAAACAATAACATATTCACCAACGGAGAACTGAAAATGAAAATAAAGAAAACAATTTTAAAAAAAAACTGATTTATAGTGAAAAAGTTGTAAAAAGAAACTTTGAGGTGAAAAAGTAATTTTAAGATGAAAAAGTAATTTTGAGATGAAATTGTAATATTGAGGAGAAAAAGTAAATTTATGATGAAAAAGTACTTACCCCACTTAAAGTTAAATCCAAAATATCACCATCTTCCACATTACCATCCTCTGCACTACCATTCGAATTGTTTGACTCTAAAACAAATGTATGTTTATAGCGGGATTCTTCTTTTTCAATCGGCTGTTGAGAAATTTTTAAATTACAAATTGCTCTACCCATTTCTTGGCGATTTTCGGGAGTTTGACACCAAAGAGCTCTTAAATAGTTGGATTTTCTGGCTTCCTGTTCTTCCATCATTAATAAATGACACCATTTCATAAAATACTCATAATCCTTGGCAGTTAAATGAGAAATACTATCCGAAGATACTTTATTTAAAGGATGACTGGCTCTAAGTTCCAAGGAAGAATCGGTTTTAGCAAATGAACAGCATATAGTGGCATAAGCACATTGAGCACAGGCGGTGGGATGTGATATGGGTTCGGGCAATTCAAAGGGTTGTATAAACTTCTCTTCTGGTAAAGCTAAATCTGCGGGCTGTGTGGCAAAGTCGGGGAAATTTGATAAATAGTGGCTTAAGTCATTGCGTAAACCTATTAAATCTCTTTGCTCATTTCTGGAGCCCAAAATTTCACGCATTAAGTTTTCTCTTAAATACAGTAAAAGGCCCGATTCTGTGGGTTTCCCTAAAGCGCTTAACATCATTTGATAGAGTATTAGTTGTCCTTTGTGTTCCATGGAAAAACTAGCTCTACCGGTTTTCAATTCTAAAGGCACCACCTTTTCCTGCTGTTTAAGAAAATTGGCCAATTGTCCTTTTTGACGGCGTGGATGTATTTTAACCGAAACATCTATTTTACCTTTAAGACCTAATTGCGGTATCCAAAGGTTTTCTTCTATGTCTTGTATCTCAGTTATGCGACCTTGAAAACTTTCCTTTTGTAGAGGAAATGAGGAGGATAATTTTTCATCCACATACTGTTGCATAAATTGATGTATACTGCGCACAAATTGTAAAACTTCCATGGTGGTATCTTCACGTGTTAATTGGCTGCCATATAACATGAAGGCAGTCTCCTGGGAATTGAGCAGGTCATGAGCTAGTTTTTCTATGTCTTTGAGTTCTTTAAGGTCTTTTTCCAAAACAATTTGTAAAAGTTCATGCACCAAGGAACCAATAACCATCTAAAATTAATATTTAATTAATGATAAAAACTTTTAATTTATTTCTACTTTGGTTGATGATACTCACTACTTTGTTATTAGCATCTATACCCCTAAAACGATCTTGCAGCACTGCCTTTCTTCTACAAAACAAAGATCCCACCACACTGGTGCCCGAAATTAAGGTATCCGGATTTATAACACAGAAACCTTGATCCTTATCTACTTTATAGGCCTGCAAACTATCATCCCATTCACCTAGCAAAGACACCACATCTTCCACCGAAATTCTGGTATGACACCAAGGTCCTTGCAAATGACACTTGGCTTCAGCTTCTTGTTCAGCATCACCCATTTCCCGCCCATTTTTGCCACTCACTTTTAATACTAAAGCAAATGTTTTCTTATCCCTTTCCACTTCCTTCACTAAACACCTTTTCCATTTTGATAAATCCAACTTTTCTTTAACCACATCCTTTTCTGCTGTTTCAAAGGCAGACAAATCGAAATCATCCTCCTCGTCAAAGAGAAAATCATAATTTTCTTCCTTGTCTACGGATTTTTCATCGATTGTTTCTGCCTTGAAGTCCTCAGACATTTGTACTTTTATTTTTTTGGCCGCACTTTCGTTGTGTTCTTTGAAAGGTGATATTAATCGTTTGGCTGTGTTCATTTTAAATTATATTCGTGCGCGTTTTAATTTAAAAATTTAAGAAATATTACATGATTTTATGAAAATGTTTGTGGCTTTTAAAATATTGATTCACAATGTGCTGTATATTCCCGCAATTTTTTTGTTTGCTTTTTTATGTCAACAAATCATAATAATTCACAATAGTTATATGAGTAACTTTTTTAGTGCTGCCAGCTAGATTAAAAATGTTAATTCTAATAAATAACGGAATTTTTATTTTTAAACGTTTTATGAAGATGTTTATTAAATTTCTTAAACAATTAATCCAACGAATTCCTATATCGTATTATTATATATCACGAAAAAAACACTGACAAACGTCTCAATTTGTTACGAAACAGCTAAAATTCGTATTACATAAAATTTGGCATGCCACTGTTGTTTTTACAAATATTCGTTATAAAATTTAAATATATATGGTAACACTAATAATTTTCAAACAAAATTTGTATTTTATTTTTTGGAAATGTGCGCTTTTCAAGATGTTTTTTTGGAGACACTGCAGGAATTTCATGAAGACTTTTCCTCAACTGAAACCTCCAGCGAAAATGCCGCAGTACAAAAAGCCTTAAATGCAATTGCCAATAAATCTTGTTCTCAAGACAGCGATGAAGGTGTTAAGCAGTTTCGAAAAAATCTATTATTAATGGGCGATAAATGTAGTGAGGAATCAGTTAGTTTGTCCGATATTTCAGTAGCTATAGAATTTACAGCGAAAACAATTTCAAGAGGTCATAAACTTAAAAGATGTGTTTGTTGTTGAATAATTTGAAAATATATACAATTTGGTAAAACATCAAAGGAAAATTAAATAAATAATAAATAAAAGCTGTACACCATTACCAACTGAAATTTTGAAGTTATGAAAAAATTTAAAAAATTAACTGAAAACTTTAATAATAATAATTTTTAAACTTTTTCACCCAACACTGACATAAGATAAATCTTAACAATTTGGCAACACGCTGTTGTTGGTAAACAAAACAGCTGATCGTTTAAAAATACACTTGAACTAGGGTTCTACAGTTGAAATGATTTTCGACTTTTTGTGTTTAGTTAAAAGTCGACTTTTCGACTTTTTGCATTTTATGAAAACTCGATTTTTCGACTTTTTTCATTTAATTAAAAGTCGACTTTTAACTTTTCGAATTTTAGTATTTTATAAATAGTCAAATAGTTTTCGAATTTTTCCGACTCATCGACTTTTTCGACTTTTTTTCAACTTTAACCGACTTTTCGACTATTTTAGATTAGAGTTTTTGACTTTTTTCCACGTATTTCGAATTTTCGACTGTTTTTGATTTTTTCTACTATTTTCGAGTTTTCGACTTTTTCCAACTATCTTCGACTTTTTCCGTCTTTTCGACTTATTACGACTTTTCGACTATTTTCGAATTTCTTCGAATTTTTACGACTTTTCGATTTTTTTCGACTTTTTGCGTTTAGTTAAAAGTCGACTTTTCGACTTTTTGCATATTATGAAAACTCGATTTTTCGACTTTTTTCATTTAATTAAAAGTCGACTTTTAACTTTTCGACTTTTAGTATTTTATAAATAGTCGAATAGTTTTCGAACTTTTCCGACTTTTTCCAACTCTTCGACTTTTTCCTCCTTTTTCCGACATTTTTTCAACTTTAACCGACTTTTCGACTATTTTAGATTAGAGTTTTTGACTTTTTTCCACGTATTTCGAATTTTCGACTGTTTTTGATTTTTTCTACTATTTTCGAGTTTTCGACTTTTTCCAACTATCTTCGACTTTTTCCGTCTTTTCGACTTATTACGACTTTTCGACTATTTTCGAATTTCTTCGAATTTTTATGACTTCGATTTTTTTCGACTTTTTGCGTTTAGTTAAAAGTCGACTTTTCGACTTTTTGCATTTTATGAAAACTCGATTTTTCGACTTTTTTCATTTAATTAAAAGTCGAATTTTAACTTTTCGACTTTTAGTATTTTATAAATAGTCGAATAGTTTTCGAACTTTTCCGACTTATTCCAACTCTTCGACTTTTTCCTCCTTTTTCCGACATTTTTTCAACTTTAACCGACTTTTCGACTATTTTAGATTAGAGTTTTTGACTTTTTTTCCACGTATTTCAAATTTTCGACTGTTTTTGATTTTTTCTACTATTTTCGAGTTTTCGACTTTTTCCAACTATCTTCGACTTTTTCCGACTTTTCGACTTATTAAGACTTTTCGACTATTTTCGACTTTCTTCGAATTTTTACGACTTTTCGATTTTTTTTCGACTTTTTTCATAGACGATAGTCGAGTTAACGACATTTTGGAACAAAATAGTCGACTTTGACTTTTTTCGACAAAAAGTCTATAGTTCGATTATTTGAATGTCGATTTATAGAACCCTAACTTGAACTGCGCCGAACCGTGAAAATTTGAATCCAATTTGTGACCGCAAACAAAAAATTCGCTCCAAATAAACAAAATAATAACAGCATACAAATATAAACAAATAAATTAACAGACAAATCATAATATTTTCGAGTAACCATAGTAACCCACAACAACAAAAACCGATCAGGAAAATGAACACAAACAAACAAAATTGAATGCGGGAATAGTAAGTTAATAAATTCATGTCAAACCAACGACAACTGGCAATAGAATTCCATTTAGATGCATTATTAATTAAATTAACGAAAAACAGCACATAATTATTAATAATTTATTAAAATTATATAAAAACTAGTGTGTGAATTGTGTTTAAGTGTATTTTATAGTAAATTTTCATTTATTTTCTTGCAAAATTGTCTTTTTGTTTTACCCCATGGAGGCTTTTATGCAAAACTTGCAACAACAACAACTACAATTGCAGCAGCAACATTTCTATGTAGATGACCTAGCAAATATGGAAAATTTAGAAAATATTGGAGGAGAACCTCCTCTACCACCGCCACGCAAATATGTATCAATTTTCCGTATAGATGGTGAACCCATTTTACCGCCACTGGTGAGTATATTTATTAGTTGTAGTTCTATGTATGAAATAGGTAAATACAGATATTCTGTACGAGTACATATGGGAATTAGAATTAGTTTTAATTCAAGCGTGAAGGAGATTTATGTTTATTTGCTGTTTTTTTTTTCCAAGACTTCTTTCTACACACCCTAGGTTAATAGCAATGGAACAGATTTTTTAAATTTGCGATTAATATTTTTAGAAGTATAATTGTTTAATTGTAAATATTTAAATTATAAAAATTGAATGATGCATAAACTGTGTACAGTGGGACAGTTTAAAAAATTTGGATAAATACATAATACTTAAACTGTCAATTGGATATTCTTGTCGATAGTCTGGCTATCGACTAGTTAGACTAGTATTTAGTTAGAAGTATCGTTAGTCTTGACTAGAGTCTAGTGTATAGCCTGTGGTAAAGTCAGGACTCTTGTCTAGTCTATAGGCTGTTCATTTTATCTATTATCTACACAATAATCTAAAGTCTGGACTATAGTCTCGTCTTTAGTCTTGAATATATTCTAGTCTATAGTCTTGACTAGACTTGATTACATTCTAGTCCTTTGTATGGATTAGAGTCCTGACTATAGTCTGGTCTATAGTCTAATTTGAATTAAAATAATGAAATTTTTTTTCATCTTCCAGATGACAACCGAAAAACGACGACAAATGCAAAAGCTAAAAGATAAAGCCTTAAAAATAGAACAACGCATACGAGAACGAAAACAACGAGGGCATGGAGAAAATAATCTTATAAATGAAGATATAAAAAGTGAATCCTCGCGCTCCTCATTACACAATGCAGGTGCTGGTAACATCTCCCAACGTTCCCAAGATTACTATGAAAGTAAACTTAAAGAAACAGAAGAATCTATGCAGTTATTACAGAGTTTAATGAAAAGACAATCAGGAGGTATAGAAGAAACTACTAAAGAAACTGTGAACACTGCATGCAACACCACAACACATTTTCAGCGAGATGATAATCAGGAAAAATTGCAAAAATTACAAAAATCAGAAATATTAATCTATGATAACTCTACAAATGAAGTAATACAAGTACCAGCTGATAAAGACAAAAAAATATTTGAAGATCAAAGGACAAATATTAAGGAAACTGAACGTAAAACTAACATTAACTATGAGCTACCCAAAAAGCCCAGTCATTTGCTATTGGCGGGGGTAAATGGTAAAGGAATGGCGGCTATACCTTCAATATGTCTTAATCCTCCCACACCCTTAACGATTAATAGGCCCATGTGTGAGACTTTAAGCGCTGCAGGCAGTAGCGAGTCTTTGATTATCTCCGAAAAACCAAATAATTTGTTACAAGAAGATTATAGTTCAGATGAAAGTTTTAGCAGTATGATAACACAATCCGATAAAAGGTCAACGCGAAGAATTAGCAAAAATAATATAAAACCTGAAAGAGGTGTTAGTGCTGAAAGAAAACCTTTGACTCCGGTGAAAAATGTATCCGCCAAAATTCAACAATTTGAGGCCATCAGCAGTGATACCAATAGTCCTCACACAAGTCCGGAGAAATTATATAAGAGTCGAAAATCTTGTTTAGGAACTACAACTGGTACTATGAGTCGTTCAGCTACTAGTCCTTCCATCAAACTACCCAACAGCAATCGTTCATCTTCATCCAGATCACAAAGTTTAGCTCAAGATTCAGACAATTCACCAGAAAATAATTTAGTACGTTCATCATCCTTCACCTTAGAGGGACCTTCAAAAGCTCTTATCGATCATATGCAACAACAAAAAACTATTACTGAAAACAAAACTGCCGTTAAATCTCCATTAAATACAACACGTTCTATAGTTAGGAAGACCATATCTTCACCCTTAAGAGCCCACCGGGATACGGTCGAATCAAAAGCCAAGAAAGTGCAAAAAGTGGAACTTAAGTCATCCAAACTAAAGACTCAACAGAAAGTCTCACAAAGTAAATTGGCACAGGCTGCTGTAGCCTCTATATCCCCCTATAATACCACCGCCCTAACCCAGCATACCACTAATAATTTGTATAAAACCAAAAGATCACCCTATGACATTTCAAAAACTTCTCATACCTCCCTACAAACATTACAAAAGACATCTGGGACACAAATGCGTAAATCAAATTCCACATCAAATAATTTGGCTCAAAATAAAACCTCCAAAACTAAAATTACATCACACACATCCACTCCTACATCTACAGCATCCAATTCAGCCAGAACTCCTCAAAATGGCAATGGTTCCATTAGCCAAATGGATAAGTTACAAAAAGATAAATTTATGCGTTTATTGGCACAACAGGAAGAAGAACACCGAAAATTGCAACAATCCTTTGAAATGCAACAGAAAATGTTAATCGAACAACTTAACCGAGAAATGGCTTCAGCACAATTAAAATCTCCCAATAATTCTTACAATTCTTCTGCTATAAATTCAACATTGCATTTTAAAAGACAAGAACAACAACCTCTTTCGCCTCAATTACAAAATCAATTGAATTTAACAGGACTTTCATCTGAAACCTGTCCTAAAAAGCCTACAACTCCTTCATATGACTTTAAACAACCAAAGTCTTATGCTAAACAACAAACACAACAGCCTTCTCCTTCATCAATTAGTAATAATAGTTCATATGTATCCATGGCTAAAAATGATTCATTAACTACTAATTCCCAACATTCATCATATGGCTCTCATTATACTCAAACGTCGCAAACCATTCCTTTCAATAATTCCCTTTTAACTACAATTGATCATTCAAATGCTAATACTTCTTTGGATATTTCCACGCTATCAACTCAAACTTCTCCCGATACATTGTGTGCTACACCTACTACACAAAATAATGCTGTTAATACGACATCATCATCACGACGCAGATTATTTACCGAAATGAATGATATAGGCTGTGAGAGAAATAATCTGACATCCCGTTCTACCGGCAGCTCATCACATTCTTCGGGCCTTCGGCCAGATGATTCGAATAGAAGTCCAAAGTCTGCTCTGACCAATAATGATAGTAATAGACGTGTAAGTTTTAAATTTTATTAATTATCGACTAATGCTTATTGTAGTTAAAACTACTTTTTAAAATTTTGCATTTAAATGAAAAACGTAATGGCTAAGGAGTGGATAACTTTACGTAAATGAGAAATTTTATATAAAAGAGAGAAATTTTAGAGAGATTTTTGAAAATTTCCAAAAAAAAAATAAATTTTCGAAAATTTTCTATAAAAAAGAGAAATTCTCCAAAATTTTCTATAAAAAATGAGATTTTCGAATGTTTTCTATAGAAAGGTGGAATTTTCTATAAAAAAGAGAATTTTCGAAAAATTTCTATAAAAAAGAGACATTTTCGAAAATTTTCTGTAAAAAATGAGAAATTTTCGAAAGTTTTCTATAGAAAGGAGGAATTTTCTATAAAAAAGATAAATTTTTGAAAAATTTCTATAAAAAAGTGTCATTTTCGAAAATGTTCTATAAAAAAATGAGAAATTTTCGAAAATTTTCTATAGAAAGGAGCAATTTTCTATAAAAAAGAGAAAATTTCGAAAATTTTCTATAAGAAAGAGAAATTTTTGAAAATTTTCTATATAAAAGAGAAATTTTCGAAAATTTTATATAAAAAAGAGAAATTCTCCAAAATTTTCCATAAAAAATGAAATTTTCGAATGTTTTCTATAGAAAGGAGGAATTTTCTATAAAAAAGAGACATTTTCGAAAAATTTCTATAAAAAAGAGACATTTTCGAAAATTTTCTATAAAAAAATGAGAAATTTTCGAAAGTTTTCTACAGAAAGGAGGAATTTTCTATAAAAAGGATAAAATTTCGAAAATTTTCTATAAGAAAGAGAAATTTTTGAAAATTTTCTATAAAAAAGAGAAATTTTCCAAAATTTTCTATAAAAAAGAGAAATTTTCTATACAAAAGAGAAATTTTCGAAAATTTTCTATAGAAAGGAGCAATTTTTCTATAAAAAAGAGACATTTTCGAAAAATTTCTATAAAAAAGAGACATTTTCGAAAAATTTCTATAAAAAAGAGACATTTTCGAAAATTTTCTATAAAAAATGAGAAATTTTCGAAAGTTTTCTACAGAAAGGAGGAATTTTCTATAAAAAGGATAAAATTTCGAAAATTTTCTATAAGAAAGAGAAATTTTTGAAAATTTTCTATAAAAAAGAGAAATTTTCGAAAATTTTTTATAAAAAAGAGAAATTTTCTATACAAAAGAGAAATTTTCGAAAATTTTCTATAGAAAGGAGCAATTTTCTATAAAAAAGAGAAAATTTCGAAAATTTTCTATAAGAAAGAGAATTTTTTGAAAATTTTCTATATAAAAGAGAAATTTTCGAAAATTTTCTATAAAAAAGAGAAATTCTCCAAAATTTCCTATAAAAAATTAGATTTTCGAATGTTTTCTATAGAAAGGAGGAATTTTCTATAAAAAAGAGACATTTTCGAAAAATTTCTATAAAAAATGAGAAATTTTCGAAAGTTTTCTACAGAAAGGAGGAATTTTCTATAAAAAGGATAAAATTTCGAAAATTTTCTATAAGAAAGAGAAATTTTTGAAAATTTTCTATAAGAAAGAGAAATTTTTGAAAATTTTCTATATAAAAGAGAAATTTTCGAAAATTTTCTATAAAAAAGAGAAATTCTCCAAAATTTTCTATAAAAAATGAGATTTTCGAATGTTTTCTATAGAAAGGAGTAATTTTCTATAAAAAAGAGACATTTTCTATAAAAAAGAGACATTTTCGAAAATTTTCTATAAAAAATGAGAAATTTTCGAAAGTTTTCTACAGAAAGGAGGAATTTTCTATAAAAAGGATAAAATTTCGAAAATTTTCTATAAGAAAGAGAAATTTTTGAAAATTTTCTATAAAAAAGAGAAATTTTCGAAAATTTTCTATAAAAAAGAGAAATTTTCGAAAATTTTCTATAAAAAGAGAAATTTTCGAAAATTTTCTATAAAAAGAGAAATTTTCGAAAATTTTCTATAAAAATAGAAATTTTCGAAAAATTTTTATAAGAGAAATTTTCGAAAAATTTTTATAAGAGAAATTTTTATAAGAGAAGAGACACTTTCTACAAAAAAGTAATTTTTTGGATATGTATCTATAAGGAGAAAAGAGAGAATTTTTGAAATTTTTTATAGTGAGAAAGATTTGATGTTAATAAAGGTCTACCACTCCAAAGTTAACGTTATTTCAAATAAATTCAACAGTAAATCTTTCTAAGAAATCTGATTAATTTTCAACTTTTCTTCTATCGTTTCTATCAAGCTTCATTACTAAAATGTAAAACTAACCCAAGGATTTATAAGAATTTAAAATAAGTAGCAAAAAAAAAACAAAAAAACTCAAGACTTAATTAACTGTAGACACTCCTAACTACAACTGGAGCAATTTAGAAAATAAATTCCAAGCTCAAGTGCACCTTAACTATTTAAATGATTAATCCCACTCAAGTATTAAAACAATAATTTATTTACAATAATAACATCTAATATATAAATGTGCCTTATTAAAAATTATAAAAAAAACCACCAACTAAAAAGTAGTTATTAAAAATTACTAAAAAAATAACAACAATAAAGTAAAACTCTCCCTCTTATATGCTCATAATATATTTTTAGCACCCTTTAATATTTATAACAAATTATATAATCAACTAATTTTCCTTTTAAATTATTAATAAATTTACTAATTTAAAATATTTTGTTAATATTTTTTATATAATAAATAAAATTTGAAACCAATTTTTGAACTAAATTGAAAATAATAATCTTTTTGTGTTATTTTTAATATAAAACTCATAATTAGCCCTTAGCAGATAATTCCTTAATCTTGCATGCTGCTGCCACCAAAATAAATGCTTGTGCTCGAGGTTTTCTAGTACGTCGTCTTTTTCAAACCGAACAAATTCAACGTATTGTTCAAACAATACGTGATACTTTGATATTTGTTTTAAATTTACACATAGAAACTATGGAGAATCCCGAGGAATCACAAACCCCGGCCAATATTAAGTTAAAAGCAAGACTTTTACAACAGGTGTGTGTTTGATATTTTAATTGTTTTATATGTTTTATTTTCTTGTTTTAATTTATAGTTATCATCTGCCTGTCGTACATTTCATTTGGTTTTCTTTCAAACTTCTGTAAGGGAACGTATGGATATTATTGCTAGAGATCGTAAACGTATTAAAACAAAGTTGTTATCGATGAATCGGAGGAGGTAAGAGAAATTTTCGAAAATTTTCTATAAAAGAGCGAAATTTCTCGAAAGTCTTTTATACAAAACAGAATTTTATCTAAAATTTTCTATAAAAAGAGAAATATATAAAAAATCTTTTATAAAAAAGAGAATTTTCTCTAAAATTTTCTTAAAACAAAGTAAAGTTTCTATAAAAAGAGAATGTTCTCGAACATTTTTTATAAAAAAAAGAAAATTCTCCAGAAATTTATCGAAAATGTTCCTATAAAAAGGAAATTTATCGAAAATGTTCCTATAAAAAGGAAATTTATCGAAAATGTTCCTATAAAAAGGAAATTTATCGAAAATGTTCCTATAAAAAGGAAATTTATCGAAAATGTTCCTATAAAAAGGAAATTTATCGGAAATGTCCTATAGAAAGGAAATTTATCGGAAATGCTCCTATAGAAAGGCAATTTATCGAAAATGTTCCTATAGAAAGGAAATTTATCGAAAATGTTCCTATAGAATGGAAATTTATCGAAAATGTTCCTATAGAAAGGAAATTTATCGAAAATTTCCTATAAAAAGTAAATTTATCGAAAATTTCCTATAAAAAGTAAATTTATCGAAAATTTCCTATAAAAAGTAAATTTATCGAAAATGTTCCTATAAAAAGGAAATTTATCGAAAATGTTCCTATAAAAGGAAATTTATCGAAAATGTTCCTATAAAAAGGAAATTTATCGAAAATTTCCTATAAAAGGAAATTTATCGAAAATTTCCTATAGAAAGGAAATTTATCGAAAATTTCCTATAGAAAGGAAATTTATCGAAAATTTCCTATAGAAAGGAAATTTATCGAAAATTTCCTATAGAAAGGAAATTTATCGAAAATTTCCTATAGAAAGGAAATTTATCGAAAATTTCCTATAGAAAGGAAATTTATCGAAAATTTCCTATAGAAAGGAAATTTATCGAAAATTTCCTATAGAAAGGAAATTTATCGAAAATTTCCTATAGAAAGGAAATTTATCGAAAATTTCCTATAGAAAGGAAATTTATCGAAAATTTCCTATAGAAAGGATATTTATCGAAAATTTCCTATAGAAAGGAAATTTATCGAAAATTTCCTATAGAAAGGAAATTTATCGAAAATTTTCTATAGAAAGGAAATTTATCGAAATTTTCCTATAGAAGGGAAATTTATCGAAATTTTCCTATAGAAGGGAATTTTATCGAAATTTTCCTATAGAAGGGAATTTTATCGAAATTTTCCTATAGAAGGGAAATTTATCGAA
Source organism: Lucilia sericata (assembly GCF_015586225.1). NCBI lineage: Eukaryota > Metazoa > Arthropoda > Insecta > Diptera > Calliphoridae > Lucilia > Lucilia sericata. Next base: position 67,756 of record NW_023994333.1, on the reverse strand, counting down.
ATTTTCCTATAGAAGGGAAATTTATCGAAATTTTCCTATAGAAGGGAAATTTATCGAAATTTTCCTATAGAAGGGAAATTTATCGAAATTTTTCTATAGAAGGGAAATTTATCGAAATTTTCCTATAGGAGGGAAATTTATCGAAATTTTCCTATAGAAGGGAAATTTATCGAAATTTTCCTATAGAAAGAAAATTTATCGAAAATTTCGTATAGAAAGGAAATTTATAGAAGGGAAATTTATCGAAATTTTTCTATAGAAGAGAAATTTTCTATAGAAAGGAAATTTATCGAAAATTTCCTATAGAAAGGAATTTTATAGAAAATTCCCTATAAAAAGAAAATTTTGAAAAATTTTCAATAAAAAAAGTTGTTTTTAATATATGTAAGTTTTTACAAAATTTTCTATAAAACAAATTTTCGATAATTATATACAAAAAGAGAATTTTTGAAATATTACTAACTAATCTTCATTTAATTATTTTTTATTTATTCACCTCTAGGTCTCCCAGAATTGCAGGTTAAACTAAAGAATGTAACATATTTATAATCAACAAAATAAAAATTTTATTTAAACTAAAAGAAAAACTAATTTTTAAACAAGAATCTCAAATTAAACAACAACAAAATAATTTAAACTAAAAAAAGTTAACAACAAACCAATCTACTGCAAATTTACTAAAAATAAGTTAACAATTAACAAATAAGATTATGATGTATTTAAAAAAGGTTTGAGACCTAAATATTTTTGCTATTTTTTATACAATTTTAAATAATTTTTGAATTTTTTTATAATGAATTTTCAAGTTTTTAATAAATAAATTAATAAAAAATTAATTTTCTATTTTATTTATTTAGAAAAAGTTAATGCAACTAATGATCAGCAAATAGCTCTAATGACAAGTGGGTGCTGAGAACTGATTCATTTTCTTTAACTCATCCATGCTGTAGCGTAAATGATGTAAGGCACAATCATCTTTGGGTACCTCATTATCTGCAGCAGTTTTGGTCTCCTGTTGGCTTGAATCGGCCTTGACAATTTCATTGATTTTTAAGCAGTTCTGTAAAATACTTTCTCTGGTGGAATCCTGAGGCTCTTTATCAGTTTTCTCTGCAGTTAATTGAGTGTTTGGGCGTTTCTCCCCAATAGGAACATTAGATTGCAAATGTTTGGCTACTTTACGATCACAATCAATTTGATTGTCACGTTTATATTGATGCACCACCTTAACGAAAGGATATAAAGGTCTACCCTTTTGTTGAGCATCTTCCATAAGATTACGAGCATATTCCAGGAAGAATTTATGTTCTTTCTCCACACTGTTATCCGAGCAACTAATAGCAGCTTGTTTTTCAGCCAATTTTTGTGTTTTATTTTCCTCAATTTGCTGGTTGAGTTGAGTACGTACATCTTGGAATTGCCGCAATTTCTCGGCTCTTTGTTTTTCATTGAATAAACAATTGACTTCGGTATTTTTGAAACGTTGAGCCATATCGAAACGTTTTTCTTCGTCCAATTTACGTTTCGCCTCCTTTTGTTGTTCCATTTCTTTGAGATAAGCCTCTATGCGAGCCTGTTTGGCAGCTTTATCTTTGCGTACCTTCTCCTGTTCTTCAGCGGTAAATTTCAATTGCATTGTTGTGATGTCACGTCTTACACGTTCAGATTCGAGGGCTTTAGATTTGTCTTCGATATTGGTTAATTTCTTAACTTCTGCCTCTATCTTTAATTGTTGCTCGTTAGCTAGTTTCTTGGTCTGTTCGGCTCGTAGTGCATCTAACTGGCTTTTGCCAGTATTGTAAACGCAACATAAACGATCCTCGACTTCTTCTACCATACGATCTCCTGTAAGAGAAAATAATGAGAAATTTTCCGATAATGTTCCATAGAATGAGAAATTTTCCGAAAATTTTCCAACAATTTTCTACAAAAAGAAAAAAATTCCTAAAACTTTTTACGATAAGAGAAATTTTAGATTTTTTAATAAAAAAACTTATTTTATAAAAAAGAGAAGTTTTCCGAAATTTTTTTTATAAAAAGAGTTTGAAATCCCTTAGGCAACCCCTTCTACTTACTTAATCTCCTCTGTTCCACCATTTTCATTGCTTCCAAGGCATTCTTCCTTAAAGCTTCCTTTTTCTTTTCCATTATAGCCTTTTCCTTTTCGATTTGTGCTTTGATCTCTAAATCGGTAGCTTCTCTGGCGGCCTGTTGCTCCTTTATCATTTGTCTCTTTTGTTCATAACGTTGTTTTTGATTTTCATTGATGGTCTGCAATAGTTCCTTCTTATAGGCAATAGTATTCTTTTGACGTTCATTGAGACGTTGTTGCTCCTCACCAATCCAACTTAAAGCTTGTTCATTACACATTTTCTTAGTTTCACGTTCTTGTTTTAACGCTACCTTTTCGAATTCTTCATTTATGCTGCGTTGTACATTGCGGGCTCTCAACACTTCACTTTGTAGCACAGCGCTATGTAATTCTCGCGGACCTGGCTTAAGGCGTTCCATAATCTGTTGAGCTTTAGCAATTTTCTCTTGACGCTTCTGTGCTTCGTTTTCTTTAGCCTGCTCATAGTCGGCGATGCCTGGAAGATGTTTTAATGAAAGTAACTTTTATTTGGAGTTAAATTACTTTTTCGAAATTGAACTTCTCGACTTTATAAACTTATAAACGATTTCAATTTCAAAGGAATTCTTAATAATTTTGTAGCAAATTTATAAATGTACCTTGTTTATTTTTCTTATCCATTTGCTCTTTAATCTGCTGCAACTTCTGTTCCTGGGTTCTCTGCATATTGCCCTTAAATTGAGCCACTAACTCATCATTGCCCGCCTTCAGCTGCTCCTTGTATTTTTGAATCTCTTCCGCCTCTGCAACAGCCTTTGAATGATCCGTGGTGGTAGCATTATTAACAATTTTATTAAAACGCTGGGAAGATAAGACTATCGGCTTAGGTGCTCGAGTAAATGCACCAGGTTTGACTACATCTTCATTTTTGTTATCCAACTTTTTCAAATCTGCCGACATGTTGGTACGAAAACGGATTTTATTTTAAGGAAATTAAAGGAAAAAATTAAATTTTATAAGATTTTTTGCAAAAAAAATAATTTTTTTTTCTGTTTTTAAATTTTAATTTTTCAATTTAACAAAAGGAACAACGATTGCTGTGTTAAAATATTTTTGAAAATAAATAAATGTTCGTTTCCATGGACAATAGTGTTGCTGCGTTGGTGAACTCTGTTAACGAAGCAGTGGATGTTATTAACAGAATTCCGTTAAATTGACAAATTGTAAAAAGTTGATTTAAATTTTTAAAAATTGTTTAGATTTTGAAAGACGTTCGGCGCAAAGTTAAATTATAATCAAATAGGTACAATCATGGTAAAAATGTCAGGGGTACAATTTCCAATTAAAATATGTTATTATAGAAATTGTAGTAAAAAATCAATGAAATTCAAATTCAAATTTAAATTAAAATTAAAAAGTTAAATAAAAAGTTATGTTTTAACAGACATTCCAAATTGACAGCTGTTTTTTTAATATGTCAACAGTGTGTGTTTGGGATGCCAGATTAAGGGTTTTTTGGTTATACCGATTTTGGGAAAATTTTCAGAAATATTTTCAACAACAGAAAATTTATAGAAGATATTTTACAAAAAGAAAATTTATCGAAAATTTTTTTAGAATAAAAAATTTATTAAAAATTTCAATTAAAAAAAGAAAAATTAATGAATAATTAGTTAGTTAGTTAGTTAATTAGTTAGTTAGTTAGTTAGTTAGTTAGTTAGTTAGTTAGTTAGTTAGTTAGTTAGTAGTTAGTTAGTTAGTTAGTTAGTTAGTTAGTTAGTTAGTTAGTTAGTTAGTTAGTTAGTTAGTTAGTTAGTTAGTTAGTTTTAGTTAGTTAGTTAGTTAGTTAGTTAGTTAGTTAGTTAGTTAGTTAGTTAGTTAGTTAGTTAGTTAGTTAGTTAGTTAGTTAGTTAGTTAGTTAGTTAGTTAGTTAGTTAGTTAGTTAGTTAGTTAGTTAGTTAGTTAGTTAGTTAGTTAGTTAGTTAGTTAGTTAGTTAGTTAGTTAGTTAGTTAGTTAGTTAGTTAGTTAGTTAGTTAGTTAGTTAGTTAGTTAGTTAGTTAGTTAGTTAGTTAGTTAGTTAGTTAGTTAGTTAGTTAGTTAGTTAGTTAGTTAGTTAGTTAGTTAGTTAGTAGTTAGTTAGTTAGTTAGTAGTTAGTTAGTTAGTTAGTTAGTTAGTTAGTTAGTTAGTAGTTAGTTAGTTAGTTAGTTAGTTAGTTAGTAGTTAGTTAGTTAGTTAGTTAGTTAGTTAGTTAGTTAGTTAGTTAGTTAGTTAGTTAGTTAGTTAGTTAGTTAGTTAGTTAGTTAGTTAGTTAGTTAGTTAGTTAGTTAGTTAGTTAGTTAGTTAGTTAGTTAGTTAGTTAGTTAGTTAGTTAGTTAGTTAGTTAGTTAGTTAGTTAGTTAGTTAGTTAGTTAGTTAGTTAGTTAGTTAGTTAGTTAGTTAGTAGTTAGTTAGTTAGTTAGTTAGTTAGTTAGTTAGTTAGTTAGTTAGTTAGTTAGTTAGTTAGTTAGTTAGTAGTTAGTTAGTTAGTTAGTTAGTTAGTTAGTTAGTTAGTTAGTTAGTTAGTAGTTAGTTAGTTAGTTAGTTAGTTAGTTAGTTAGTTAGTAGTAGTTAGTTAGTTAGTTAGTTAGTTAGTTAGTTAGTTAGTTAGTTAGTTAGTAGTTAGTTAGTAGTTAGTTAGTTAGTTAGTTAGTTAGTTAGTTAGTTAGTTAGTTAGTAGTTAGTTAGTTAGTTAGTTAGTTAGTTAGTTAGTTAGTTAGTTAGTTAGTTAGTTAGTTAGTTAGTTAGTTAGTTAGTTAGTTAGTTAGTTAGTTAGTTAGTTAGTTAGTTAGTTAGTTAGTTAGTTAGTTAGTTAGTTAGTTAGTTAGTTAGTTAGTTAGTTAGTTAGTTAGTTAGTTAGTTAGTTAGTTAGTTAGTTAGTTAGTTAGTTAGTTATTGGTTATTACACCCGCTCAAAGGTCCTTGGAATTTTTGATTGTGTACGAGGCACCTTTGTTGCTAAATTATTTCCTATTGGCAACTCTTGAATTTTGTTACACTGAACATACCCCTTATGACACACACACATTCAACACCTGTCGTTTATTAAATTCTTTAGCTGACATTTCAACCGTTACACTTGAATGATTTCGAAATAAAAACAAACAAAAAACTACCCGCTAAATTTTTTAAACGATATTTAAAAGTTGGTGGTGTATTGGAGAAGTAAACAGATAATTTATAACAAAATTTTAGAAAGTAATATAGAATTTGTTCAGTTCATAATAATAAAAAAATATTTTGCCATTTAAAAATATTAACGAAATAAATGCAATTATAAAATGGAACCGCATAAGGAATTTAAAGAAAATGTAGCTGATTTAACTAAAATACCGCCAAATGAATTTGAAAAATATTTCCAAAATTGGATGGAACGTGATGATGTCGCCCGATCGCTGCAGGCTAAATTGCGTAGTGATCTTATAAAGAATTTCAATAAAACAAATTTGGGTAAGTTTTAGGGATGTTGATTATATCTAGATCAAAATCTGTAATTAAAAAAGGTGGAGATTTAGTACATTACAAATTTTGTTTGTCATATTGGTTGCTATGGGCAATGCTAATGATAAGAAAAGATGACGAGATGCTAAATAGGGTTTCGATAGAAAATTTTTGTGTAAATTATTTTTTATAAAAATTTTTCGATGAATATTCTTTTTTGATAAATTGTGTACTGTTTATGGAAAAATTTCGATAACTAACGTTCTACTTTTGTTTTACCAGGCAAACACATTATGTCACATACCATGACCTCCACCGGAGGTTCAACCATGCGTTTAACCCTTTCACCTTTGGTATTGGCTTTAAATACTTTAGTAGCTGAATTTCTTTATGCACAAAATTGTCATTTTACCCTATCCGTTTTCTGCACTGAAGTACCATTTCGCAATACATTGCCCGATTTTGAAAGCATGCGAAGATTTCGTTTCAATAATGAAGAAATTGTGGAAATATGGCAAGCGGTAACAGGTTCTAAAGCCAGCAAAAGAGATTTAAATAAACATATTATACAAAATTATGAAACCAACCAAAATATGTCCTTGCTTTTGCTCATAATAAAATATCTACTTAAAAGAGAAGCAGAGGATCATGTAAAAAGAAACGCTGAGGTGCAAACCGATAAACAAGAGAAGGAAAATAAATCCATTTCGGCTCAAGTTTCCGATCAGGAAAAGAAATCTGCCAAAGATGAAAATCTTCAACATATTAATCAGTATCTCTTAACCCTGTCCCAAAAAGTAGTTGAAATGACTAGAGAGTTTGAACAATTTTCCAAACAGCGGCATGAGTCCAGATCGCGCACTTTAAAATCTGCACGATCGCGAGAGTATTACACCCTGAACAAAAGTTTAGAACGTATAACGGAAAATATGAAAGCAATGGCTCAGGCAAAACGTAAAAATAAACGTTTATCCAATATAGTAGAATCTATAGATAATTTGACACAACAATTTGGTAAATGTGCCCAAAATTTCGATAATGTTACCAAAGTTTTAAGTAGTCGGGAGGAGGAGAAACCTATAGAGGAAAAACCGAAACGGAATAAAGTGAAATTTAAAGAGAAGCAAACGGAAACAGAGTTACAAGAAAAAACCTATGGCGAATGGATTCACGAAATGCGTAATACCGAAAATGGTCAAAGATTTTTAAATAGGGTAAGTTGGGGAAAAATTAAAGCATGTTGAAAGAACCAAATTATAAAATTGGAATTTCTTATAGGTGGAAATTTCTTTGCGTAAAGCTTTAACCAAACATCGAGAACAGATGCAAAGTGAAACGGATATTAAAATGAAACATTTAAAAAGTCTTATGAGATTGCATTATCAGCAAAAGCTATCAAAGGTAGGTTATATTTTCGAAAATTTTAAAAATCATTTATTTTTACTCGAAACTTTTCTAGCACTTATTGCAAGATCCTAAAATAAATTTGGAAGAAACTCGCAGATGTAATGATAACATTGAAAAGAAATTGCAACAGTTTGAAAAGAAACAAATGGAATTGTTGGAAAAGTTAAAAGAATCTTCTTCAGAGTTACGAGAGGCGCAGCAGCAGCGAAAAGATGAGAAAGCTATATCAACGGAAGAAGAGGTATGTAATGAATTTGAAATATTTAGGATTGAAATCATATTTACAACATTATTTAAAATATAGAAAATCCATGTAAAGGGAGATACTCTTAAATCCATATATGTGCAAGGAACAGTTAGCTTAGAAATTCCCCCAAATAGTGATATAAGATCAGATAATGTACAAGAAACTCCTAAACCAATAGAAAATAGAAAAGAAAGCAGTTTATCAAAGCCCCATTCTTTCAGTTATGAGGAGTCACAAAAATCCTTAGAGAGGGATGTAACTAAAGAAGATTTAGAGGTGAGTAGAATAACTGACTTCTAAAGCTTTCTTTGGAAAATTAAAAATATATATTTCAGATTAGCAATACGATACAAAAGACTGAAGATCCCCCAATATTGTCTAAGCCTGATCATGAGACAGAAGATCCGGTATCCTTATTAAAGGATGTATCAAAGACTCAGAAGGAAATCGTAGATATGGCCAGGACAATAGTAGATCAAGGACGTTCTGTGGATCATATAATTATGATGCAAAGGAAGGTAAGAAGGAAACAAACAAACAAACAAACAAACAAACAAACAAACAAACAAACGAACGAACGAACGAACGAACGAACGAACGAACGAACGAACGAACGAACGAACGAAACGAACGAACAACGAACGAACGAACGAACGAACGAACGAACGAACGAACGAACGAACGAACGAACGAACGAACGAACGAAACGAACGAACGAACGAACGAACGAAACGAACCGAACGAACGAACGAAACGAACGAACGAACGAACGAACGAACGAACGAACGAACGAACGAACGAACGAACGAACGAACGAACGAACAACGAACGAACGAACGAAGAACGAACGAACGAACGAAACGAACGAACGAACGAACGAACGAACGAACGAACGAACGAACAAAAGAACGAACAAACGAACGAACGAACAACGAAAACGAACGAACGAACGAACGAAACGAACGAACGAACGAACGAACGAACGAAACGAACGAACGAAAACGAACGAACGAACGAACGAACGAACGAGCGAACGAACGAACAACGAACGAACGAACGAACTAACGAAGAACGAACGAACGAACGAACGAACGAAGAACGAACGAACGAACGAACGAACGAACGAACAAGAACGAACGAAGAACGAACGAACGAAGAACGAACGAACGAACGAACGAACGAATAACGAAACGAACGAACGAACGAACGAACGAACGAACGAACGAACGAACAAACGAACTACTAACTAACTAACTAACTAACTAACTAACGAACTAACTAACTAACTACTAACTAACTAACTAACTAACTAACTAACTAACTAACTAACTAACTAACTAACTAACTAACTAACTAACTAACTAACTAACTAACTAACTAACTAACTAACTAACTAACTAACTAAACTAACTAACTAACTAACTAACTAACTAACTAACTAACTAACTAACTAACTAACTAACTACACTAACTAACTACTAACTAACTAACTAACTAACTAACTAACTATTCTTTATTTTAGATTACGCATTCAACAATTGGAAAATGAAAGCAATCAATTGGAACAAAACTTTCAGTCTTATTTGGAGCGACGCAAACGAGACCAAGACCAGGAAGGACAAAGCAGGAAGAACTATCAAGAAAACGTTAGCATACAAGAGAATCAAATTATTAGTGCTAGATTATTCAAAGATCACAAAAGGCCTCATAAACTTGTAGACTACGTAGACGAAGAAATCGATGAAGAATTTGAACGACTTAAGGAAACTCTGCGACAAGGTCATGAACAAATTGAAAAACCAAAAAGCTCCAAAAGTGAAAGTTCTACCTCCTCCCTGGAAGTGCGAAATGCTATACTCGAGGCTAAACTGAAATTTTTCGAACATGAGAATACCATACGAAAATGTAGAGAACAGGGTGAAGAAATACGTAATGGAAATTTATTACAGAAGCATTTGGAAAAATATCCGGAGATATATGAATTGCCGGATTATTTTAATCAAAATTTTGGTCAAGGTACATCGGAAACTAATATTCAGTTTAGTGAAAAAGTTAATGATCACAAGGAGAGGAAACAAGAAAATTTAAAATCAAGTTTATCGGAAATTAATATTAAAGATAAAACCTTAGATGACGATCATGATATTGAGCTAAGTCCTATGCTAAATCCCGAGTCGCAAAAAATGGAAGATAAAGCTGCAGCAAGTGTAAGAAGGGAATTGTTTCCCAAGCATGATGAAAAGGTGACATTGGAAACTACTACACGAACTAAAGATTTAGAACATAACTTAAGATACCATGAACCTATTCCTATGTATAGTAAAGATTTGGAGAAAGCTTTAAAAGGTAAACTGGATCTAAAGGAAAAGCCCATACGTCAAACTGATACTACCGCCCAATTGATCAAACAATCTATGGCGAAAATGCAACAGCTCTTCGAGCAACAATCTAAATCTCAAGATACTCTTAGAGAAATGGTTAATGAAATAACTCAGGAAAGGGATTTGCAGAGAGAAGATAAAACCTTTACGAATAAATATCATTTACTTGAACGTCCTAGTGACGCTTTGGATAAAAGTCTAACCACCACTGTAACTTCAACAAACACCGCTACTACAATTACAACCCAAACTAGTGAAGAAAGGAAGGAGAGAAATCATCCACAAATTCTGGAAAATGTTGTAAATTTAAATCGTATCTCAAATACTTCAGCGCCTTCTATGCTTAATTTATCTAGTGAAAGTGAGGACAGTTTCGATTCCAAACAACTTGAAATAGAAATGACTGCCGAAACAATTAAGGAAATAGATGAAGAAGAATTAACGAAAAGGGAGACAAAAGAGAAAGAACAAATTCCACTGGAACATAATGAACTGGGTCAGCTTTCAGATTCTACGGAGACAAGTGAATTACATCCACTACCCTCTCCTAATAAAAAATATCATCAGACCGATTCACAATTACCACAGGAATTTGGTCAAATTGATGATTCTCCCAAAATGGCAGATTTAAATTTATATAGTCCCGTTAATGGCAAAGAAATAGGCGAGATATTAACTGAATCTAATCGTACATTTGCTCCAATTGATGTTGAATTAGGTGATAGTACTTCTACGCATTCTAGTTCCGATTTGGAAATATCTACTGGTGATCAAAATAAAAATGCTAAAAATCTGGCCGATGATAGTGAAAGTGATTTTTGGGCTTAAAATTCTTAATTTTACTAAATGTTTAGTTTAAGAGAATTTTATTTTTAAATAAATATATTTTTGAAAAATATGTAAATATTTTACCAGCTACTGCTTGAACGTTCTCGATTCTTAAAATATCGGCTTGAGTTTTAGATTTTGTTTGCAGATTCGGATAAGTTATCTGAACATTAAATATTTTGATTCTTTAATTTTTTTATTCCGCAATATTTTATAAATAGGCATAGTATTGACTTGACTTTAATCTGGTCTATAGTATTGACCATAGCCTTGATAAAAGTCTGGTATATGGTATTGACTATGGTCTGTCGTATGTAGTATATAATATATATTCTGGTTTATAGTCTTGACTACAAGTAGATACATATATAGGTTTGACAGTAGTATACTCTATAGTCCTGGTTGTTATCTAGTCTACAGTTTTGACTATTGTCTGGTCACGGTTTGGTCTATAATCTTAAATATATTCTGGTCTACAATCCTAGCTGTAATCAAGTCTATAGTCTGATCTATAGCTTTGACTATTTCTGGTTTATCGCCTATAGTTTTGACTATTGTATGGTCCACAGTTTGGTCTATAATCTTGAATATATTCTTGTCTACAATCCTAGCTGTAATCAAGTCTATAGTCTGATCTATAGCCTTGATAATTTCTGGCTTGTCTATAGCATGATCTGGTTTATAGCCTCACCCATAGTCCGATATATATATTTTGGTTTAAAGTCTTGACTATATAGTTCTCTACTCTATAGTTCTGGTTGTTATGTAGCTTATAGTTGGGCTATAGTCTGGTTTATAATATTTTCTATAGTCTGGTCCATTGGTCTGGTCTTGACTATATTCTGGTCTATAATTGTGGCTGTAGTGAAGGCTATTATCTAGACTATAGTCTGATCTATAGCCTTGGCTATGTCTGGCTTAATGTCTTGTCGATCTGTAGTTTAGTTTATAGCCTCATCTATAATTTGGTTAATAGTCCTGTACATATTGTAGTCTATAGTCTTGACTATAGGCTGGTCTATAGTCTTACTGTAGACTTGTCTATAGTCTGATCTAAGACTGGTATAGTATAATCTATATCCCATCAATAGTTTTGATCTGATCTATAGACTTAACTATAATCAGGACAATAGTATTGATTATAGTCTAGTCGGAAATAGAGTAAGATTTACTGCCTTGACTATAGTCTGGTTTATCACTTGTCTATATTATAATCTGTAGTCGGGATTCTAAGCTGATCTATAGTCTTGACTACTGTATAATATATGTAAGTATAATATAGTCTGGTCTTACGCCTTGACTATATCTTGTACATTGTGTTTTCTAGAGTCTTGGCTATAGTCTGATCTAAACAATATTCTTCACTTCACTTTAATCTAGTCTATAGTCTTCACTATTGAGACTATATTCTGGTCTATTGTCTAGTATAGAGTATTGACTTTAGTCGGATCTATATATAGCCTTGACTATAGTCTTCTTTATGGTCTCTACTATATGTATAACCTATAGTTCTGACTATAGTATTAACTATATGTTTACCAAATATATACATATATTTCCAAAAAGTATTATCACACAGTTACAGTTTGTTCCACAAACATTAATAGAAAAATTAAAATAGCAATTTAAAGTACCTCCTATAGACATTTCTGCATTGCAGCAACAAGTTGCCACATTATGACCTAAATACAAGTTGGTAAAATTTAATTTTTCCATTCAAGTTAGTTTTCTTTTTATATGTAAGTATAAGGATTTCCTACCACAGGAAATCACAATGAAAGACATTGAGTTGAGCAACAATTAAGTAAGCATTAAATCCTTTATAAAGTTTTTATTTTTTGTGGTTAAATAGTATTTAGCATTTCGTAGAAATTAATAAAAATAAAGGAAATCAACTTTAAATATATAAAAGAAAAGGTAAATAGTTGGGTGTTGCAAATTAAAATGTTAATAAAAACAAAAAAAGTTCAGGATTGAAATGGATTTAATGTAAATGTATTAGGAGAAGTCTTATATGTTGAAATTTAAATATTTATGCGTAGAAATTTAAAAAAAAAATAATAATAAGATTGCCTAAATATAAATTTTCCGGTATATGTTTATTTAAAGACTTCATCTTAAATTTCAAAATTTATACATCATCATGATGATTTGTTGCTGCTTTTAGTCTCTGTGCGGTTGTGTTGCTCGAAGCAGGAAGACATCAACTTATAATTGACTTTTATTGCTGGAGTTACTGGCAAATTTACGATGTTGCATCAAAGTTTATTTAATTCCTTCATCTGTTGACAACTTATTTTCTTATTATACTCTACACAATTACTTTCGAGAGGTTGGGTATAATAAGTTTATGCTGATATTTGTAATGCATGAAAATATTGGTCACCGATAGACTTAGAATTATTTTTTGAGTTTTTTTTAAGATATTCCTTCTATTGCGGGTCCATGTTATCAATATGTTTAAAGCACAAGTTGCAATTTTCGGACAACTTGAAAAAGTTTCAAAATTTTTGAAAACGGTCCAGGTAAATGCCCTTCTTAAATATCGCTTAAACTATAATATATTTTTAATTACGAATCAGTTCGATTACACTCTAAAAAGTTTTCTTAAAATCGGACCATTTATTGGTCCCATATAAACCCCCCTTCAGAAAATCACATTAACATTCAATATTAATTTGCTAATGTCCTAATATCCCGATGAAATTTGACTTAAGTAAGTCTACTAGTATTATTTACTTAATTTTAAAAGTTCATAGAAGTTTTTAATGTAAAACAAGTAAGAAAGTATAGTCGGGCGTGGCCGACCATATGATACCCTACACCAGTTATGAATATTAAATGTGATTTATTTTTCATAATAAAGCATTTATCTTCAATAGTCCCTTGTTCCGATACATTTAAGTAATTTATGAAAGAAAAACTAATTTTCTGAAAGAGGCTTTATATGGGGGCTAGGGGCAAATATGGACCAAGCCCGATAAAATTTTGTGAATATATTTATATTGACATAATATTTTATTGTGCTGAATTTCATCGCGATATTTGTGTTTATAAGCTAATTTGGGACATTCAAGTAATTTTCTGAAGGGGACTTTGTATGGGAGCTAGGGTCAAATGTGGCCCGATCTTTATGAAATTTGGCAGGGTCATCAAGACTTCTATAAAACTTAGTTGTGCAATATTTTATCGATATATCTGTATATTAAACATAATTATGAGCTCAGAAGCCCTTTTCGGAGGGTTCTGTTCTATGGGGGCTAGGTGAAATAATGGACCGATTTTAACCATTTTCAATAGGCTTCGTCCTTTCAATTATCTTGAAAATTGCAACCTGTACCTTGCGCACAAGGTTTACATGGACAGCCAGCCAGCCAGCCAGACGGACGGACGGACATAGCTTAATCGACTCAGAAAACGATTCTAAGCCGATTGGTATACTTGAAGGTGGGTCTAGGACGAATATTTTTGTATGTTACAAACATCAGCACAAATCCAATATACCCTCCCCACTAAAGTGGTGTAGGGTATAAATACATTTTGGAGTAGTATGTCATATCGAATTTATTTCCTGCTCACTTGTGTATTCACATATGCGCAAAATATTTTAAGCATATAAAAGTTTTATTTAACTTAAATGGAAAATTAGTTTGATTAAAGGAACATACATATGTAACTATGCATACTTACATACATATGTACATAATAATTTACAATGTCTTCAAAATGTGCAATTAAAGCATGTGGCAATGTGCAAAAATTGAGACACAAATGAAAAAAACAATTTGAGGTTAAAACTCTTAGGAAAGTTTTAACTTATAAGCATTTTAAGGCACGGGGAGAGGGGGTGGTAAAAAGGGTAATTTTCCCTCCCCAAAACCGAAGATTTTTAACACAAATATAAAAACTAGGAACACGAAAAAGAAGAAAAAGAAAACGTTAAAGAATGCAAAAGTACCAAAAATCATTTCCTACTGATTTTCATTTCCTTAGGACTCGGAATGGTACCTTTTGAAGAAGGAAAAAGTACCAAAAAGTCACGTTTTATATGTTCTCAAATATTTGGGGCTGTACATGCTTCCATTCATTTCCTTAACGATTTCAGCTTACTTAGTGCATCCTGAAAATGACAAACTGCAACAACTACATCAAATCCATGCTGTCACAATAACAAAATAAACGCCAACATTAAAAAACTCAGTAAGTGAAAAAGTATCAACTCCCCTTAAAACAAACTTCAAAAACAGTGACGTCACCATAACAAAACAAAAACGCAAAAATACATTTCATAAACAACAACACGCCTGCAAAAAACATAATAACAAACTGCAAGAACAACAAAAAATCAATGCTGTCACAATAACAAAATAAACGCCAACATCAAAAAACTCAGTAAGTGAAAAAGCATCAACTCCCCTCAAAACAAAATGCAAAATCAGTGACGTCACTATAGCAAAACAAAAAAACCCAAAAATACATTTCATAAACAACGCCTGCAAAAAACATTATAATGACAAACTGCAAGAACAACAAAAAATCAATGCTGTCACAATAACAAAATAAACGCCAACATCAAAAAACTCAGTAAGTGAAAAAGCATTAACCTCTCTCGAAACAAAATGCAAAAACACTGGCGTCAATATAACAAAACAAAACACGCACAAATACAATTCATAAATAACAACACACCTGTAAAAAACATTATAATGACAAACTGCAACAACAACATAACCATGCTGTCACAATAACAAACTAAACACCAACATCAAAAAAGCATCAACTCCCCTCAAAACAATATGCAAAAACAGTGACGTCACTATACAAAACAAAACAAAAACGCACAAATACATTATATAAACAACAACACGCCTGCAGGCTTGTTTTAACAACCAACAACAAAATTAGATGGCCTGATGAAATGCAAATTTTTTGAAGCAATAATAACAGACCTGGGATAAATGCATTAAATGTGTTAATGCATTAACAATTTTTTCTACATTAAAAAAAATTAATGGTAATGCAAGTTTATTGCATTAACATTAACATGGGTACATTTAATGCATTAAATTTGCATTAACATTAAATATTTTTAAATTTAATGCATTAATTTTACATTAACATTAAATATTTGTGAAATTAATGCATTAATTTTGCATTAACATTAAATATTTTTGAATTTAATGCATTAATTTTCCATTAACATTAAATAATAAATAATAAAATTAATGCATTAATTTTCCATTAACATTAATGTATAAAATAATTTATAAAAATAAGAATACAGCGCTAAAGACCTCGGTCTAACTAAATTCAAGTAAAATTGAATGTGTTAAAGTCCTTTCTAATAAGTCCTATACTCGATAATACATATTAGAAGAATAGTATCACTTCCCAGATATTCCATTTTTAGTTTATTTTGTTAAAGTCCTTTCTAATAAGTCCTATACTCGATAATACATATTAGAAGAATAATATCACTTCCCAGATATTCCTTTTTTAGTTTATTTTGTCTGTGGAATCTTATATAAATATCATATTTAAAACACACAAGTTTGAATGAAATATAGGAGTTATTAGAAAGGACTTTAACCTATTTAATTTTAGTTGTTTAGTTAGATCGAAGTCTTTTGAGCTGTATTTTTATTTATGCTTATCAATTTTTATATATATTAATGTTAATGGAATATTAATGCATTAATTTTATTGCTTATTTAATGTTAATGTAAAATTAATGCACTAAATTCAGATATATTTAATGTTAATGCAAAATTAATGCATTAATTTCAAAAATATTTAATGTTAATGTAAAATTAATGCATTAAATTCAAAAATATTTAATGTTAATGGAAATTTAATGCATTAAATTTTAAAAATTTAATGTTAATGCAATATTTTTACATTAAATAAATTTTTTTTTAATTTAATGTTAATGCAAAATTAATGGAAATCGCCCAGGTCTGAATAATAATGCTGTAATAACAACAAAAACAGTTGTAAGAAAAAATCACATTTAATATTCACAACTTTCTTATTTTTTTTGTAATTGATTACTTTACAAGATAGTGATGGGTGTTGACGGCAGCATCTAGAAATTTGTTAAAAAAATACACTTTAACGCTTTTTTTGTTATTTGCACTTGTTAATCACTTAATTAATACATTAAATTACTTTAATTTTTAATAAATTATTATGTAAAACATAATTTTAAAGGCGTCTTAAAAATTTTAACAAATTTGCAACCGCTTAGCTTGATGGTTAAAAGAGAACTAATAAAAAGTAGAAAATGCAAATGAAAGGGAATAGCTAAACTGTCAGAATGCTTAATTCTAATAGTTTTTTTTATAATCCTTAAGGTATGCTAAGGATTTTGCGTGTTTAGTTTTTATACATACAGATTAAACATGCGCAATGTTATTACAATGTTATTACATTTGGAGACAAAACTATATTTTATTTATATATATATTTATTTATAAAAACAAATAATGTAGGCTGATTTAAATATAATTTTGTACTTTTTTAATGCTTATTTCTATATTAATTTTACTTTAATAATCATAATTAAATATTTTATATGATTACCTTTATTATAGAATAGAACTGTTAATTGGATGTTAAAATCAGCCTTAACATATACAATACTACGTTACTAAACTACTAGAGTAGATTTTTTCTTTAGATTATGTAACAATGCTTAGTTATTATTGCCAATTACACAGTGTTGCCAATATTTGTTCAAAATCCATAAAATCCTTAGCATAGCTTAAGGAGTGACTAGAAAGGGCCTATTATATTTTAGCTTTTCTCTTCCATTCATCTTCGCTTTTTTGTCAGTTCTCCTTTATTTGTTAAACTAAGCGGTTGCAAATTTGTTAAAATTTATGAAGACGCAAGTAAAAATGTTGTTTTTTTTTAATAATTTATTGAAAACAGTGTTAATTAAGTGAAAATGATAAAGAAATGTGTAATTAAGTGTTTTTCCCAATAAGAAATTAGGTACCTTCGGAATGCTGCCGCCACCGACAATTACTTTCAACAGGCAACCTCAAATACAATAAGAGGTAAGTTTGTTTTTTGTAAAATTTATAACAAAAAGAAATGTTTGTATATGAAACAAATTGCGGGAAAATTATTTGTTAGGATTTAGCAACTTTAACAATTTTTTCATAATCGTACAAAACTTTCTTATTATTGTTGTTGTTTTTCTCTTTCCCAATATTTGTTGTTATACCTAGCATTGTTATTGTTTCAAAGATTTTGCATGGCATCAGTCCGTGACTTGTTAAAATCTGCAGCCGTGGTTGTTGTTGTTTACGAAATCGTTGTTTTGTTATTGTGATATC